>NC_064632.1:313661925-313749425 GCF_023864275.1 Schistocerca cancellata
AATTAATCAGCATGTCGCAAAGCGTTTCGGAGGCATTCAAGGAAATCCCAATGCCTATGATTCGGAATATTTCACACAGGGCCAGGCGCCGCATCATTTTATGCCACGACAATGATGGTGCTCATACTGATGTTCTAGATCTCTAAACAAGCTGGAACGTAAAATATCAACGTTTGTTACACATCTGTTGTGACACGATGGAAATACATAAATAAACACACATTGTGACCGAAAGAGAGGAAGTAAAAGTTCTCTCTAACAAGATAGTAGTTTAGCAATACTGTTTTATTGTTATACTCACTCTGTAAAACCTGCAGCCAATCCCGTCTCACCTACTGCTACAAATGCAAACCTAAAACCCCTACAATCAAGCCTGTACTGACATTCTCCATCCTCCCTACCATTATGGTCGTGTTATTTTCTTCTAGTGTTGTATGTGTGAACATCACTGTTCTTCTCAAATTGTGGTGGATTGCTTATGAGGAATTGCCTTAGCGAGTATAAATATGTTAGGAGTGTTTAATACGCTTAACTGATTAAAGAGGTGGCCAAGAAATGGTTGTGTGAGAACAACCCATACTAATCATTGTGCTCGCTGCTACGAGAACAGAACTTTCATTCTTAGTGATGAGTTACCCTTCCCAAAATATATACCAAGAGACATGAATGGAAACATGCGAAGCACATTAAGATTTTTGTTTCCTTTCAATGAAGTAGCAATTACCAGCTGCTGACCTTAGTAATCTAAACGGCCGGTGATATGTTTCCCGTGATCCAGTTTTCATCGATGTGTAAGTTGCACTAACAAATTTGGAACATTCTACTCTATTCACTAACTCCTGCTCATTTACTATATTCATCCTTGGTGATATTTCACTTTTGTAAATATACAGATACAATATAAATACACTTTTCTTTAAAGATTAAGAGAGGTTATTAGTTTCTTGAAGAACAATGTATACAATTCCTTCTTCTGCATTCTCTCCAGCAGTATTAATTACTACGCTTGTGATATCTGCATACATTATTAACTTTGCTTGGTGTTTAATTGGTGAATGAGCTGCTCGTACACATTCTAATGTACAGTATAAGCAGTAAACAGAACATTTTCTAACTCATCACAGGTACACAGTTTTTGAAGAGGCGGCTTATAAATTTGCATTGTGTTCGAAGTCAGCCTATTCCGTATATATCTTTGTTTAACAGCCAAATATAGGACAAATTACTGCGAATAAAAATATCTTAAATCTATGCTAATACCTCGTTATTTCGTTTTATTTACCTTGATTATGAGCTATGTTGTGATAAATAGTTGGTACCAAAGAAAAATTTCATAGCATTTGATCTCCTACTACATTACAGGAGTGTTGCGCTTTAATTTTTGACGTGCGTATGAATGAGATCGTTTGCTGTAGCTGATCTGTTTCGACATTTGATTTAAACTGTTTACTTCATGATCTAGCTACGGTTATGGTAAATTAATAGATATCGTACTATTAACTTGAGTAAGTAACAGGAACGACCACATGTAATCATTTTTGGCCTCGTTTGTTATTTTACCCTGTGACGTCATGCAGTGAAATTTGCTGGCGTAATCAAAAGCGAACCATTACCATATTGTGGACTCACATCAATCAAAACTTTTTCGTTCATTTTAATATTCATTAATAGATCAAAACTCTATGTAATAGTTATTTAGCATCATTACAAAGCAGCTATTCGTCTTTTCATATGATTTAGAATCACAGACTGAAATACATCTCATTCAGAAAACTAATATTTTAAGTAGGGGACTAATCGTCTGAAAACATTTATCAAATATTCTCCAAATCATTCGGTAACGAACTGTACGACCATCGACTCTACAAGTAGCAAAAACGTTCTCTGCAGCTTGTATGCTACTATTTTAATTATTGAAGAACACACACAGGCAAAGTGGTTAACTGAGCCATCACAAATATTCTCTTGATCTTCCTGTTTATAAACGCAAACTTAAACCAGACAAATAAAAAATGTAGGGCCTATTCGATATATTCACATTATCTTGCAAAAGAAATAACTGAGAACTAGCCATAGGCGTTGACGATAACATACGCAATTTACTTGTGACTAAGAAATACTGGACTACAGATCAAGATCCACGTACATAAAGTAAGGAAAAAAATCACTTGCAGTAAAGATTCTGACAGCTGCATAGCCAAACTTCAATTTCATTAATTCCTTTCATGTTGGATGATATGAAGTCGAAGATATATAAAACCCCTGTAGACAGTGGAGAGGAGGTAGTTGATAGTGTCCGTTCCGTCTGTATTGTTGTAAATCAAACACAGACATTATGGAGAGTGTGGCAAAATGTTACGTTCTGTGGTGCTGAAGCAGGGACTCTGACAACAACCGGCTCAGTTGTGAGAGTTGTATGGAAAGTTCTGAACCGTTTTTAGTGTACTTCGTGGCTATCTCTAGATACTTGGTTTTCACTAGTGTTATTATTGACAAAGCTTCAAATGTTGGCACTACAGAACCATGAGGGTTTCTAGTGTGGTGTTCGGCATGACTTACACTCGTTTTGAGGAACAGCCCATACATTGTAAGTATGCGAAATACAGAGTGATGGTAGTGAAAACGGGATATGTTTAAGTCTTACACGATTTTAAGATATGTCTAAGTTGTATGTGAATAAACGTTGTAGATAATAATATGACAAGACGTAGCTTGGTTTTTCCGGACGGGCTAGATTTGAGCTATGTATAAGGATTACATCACAGTTTTCATACTCAGATACATGTAGGTTATTCGTAAGACGGTGGTGCGGTATGCTAGCTTTCACGCATTGTCCGTCAGACTGTGCCATTGCGATGTTCCCGCCTGTTAGACATGAAAAACATTATCAGACTCGGAGATAAGTTAGCACATGTAAAGAGTGTTTCGATCTGAAACTGAAAATGTGGAGTTTTTAACTGCGCAATTTATGCTAGTACGTGATGAAACACATGGAGGAGCCTTGACTTCCAGAAAATGGATGTTGTGTGGGCGATCCTAGATTCCAGAGTGGGGTGGCTCACAGTCAAAAACAATTTGTATGTTGGTCTTGGTTTGTATCTACCTCTGTAGAATCTACTTGTATTTTCCGACTGAACATGATACATCTACCTGACTTAGCTTCTAATTATTCATTTCAAAAAAAAGTTTGCGCTAAATCTATGCTCTAGTGACTACTAACGAGACATCTACATCTACATCATACCCCGCAAGCCACCTAACGGTGTGTGGCGGAGGGTACTATCGATACCACTATCTGATGCCTCCACCTCTGATCCACTCTCGAATAGTGCGTGGGAGGGATTATTGTCAGTAAACCTCTGTATTGGCTCTAATTTCTCGAATTTTCTCCTCGTGGTCAATACGCGAGATGGATGTGGGGGGAAGTAATATGTTGTCTGACTCCTCCTGAAAAGTTCAAAATTGCTCTGAGCACTATGGGACTTAACTTCTGAGGTCATCAGTCCCCTAGAACTTAGAACTACTTAAACCTAACCAACCTAAGAACATCAGACACATCCAAGCCCGTAGGTGTCGCGCGGTTCCAGAATGTAGCGCCTAGAACCGCTCGGCCACCCCAGCCGGCTCCTGAAAAGTGATGTCCCGAAATTTCAATAGTAAATCTCTCCGCGATGCACAATGCCTCTCTTGTAACGTCTCCCAGCGGAGTTTGTTTTGCATCTCTGTAACGCTCTCTCGCCACCTAAATGATCCCGTGACGAAACGCGCAGCTCTTCGTTGGATCTTCTCTATCTCCTCTATCAGTTCTACGTGATAGGGATCCCACGTAGATTAACAATACTCAAGAGTTGGGCAAACAAGCGCCTTATAAGCTACTTCTTTCGTGGATGAGCTACAATTCCTGAAGATTCTTCCGATGAATCTAAGTCTTGTGTCTACTTCTTCCACTATCTGTTTTATATGGTCATTCCACTTAAGGTCGCTCTGGATAGATACGACTAGATGTTTTACGGCAGACGCTGCCTCCAATTGTTTGTCATCAATAGCGTAGCTGTACAGTAGTGGATTTCTTTTCCTATGTATGCGCAATATGTTACATTTATTTACGTTATGCCAGAGTCTGCACCATTCATCAATTCTATGCAGGTCGATCTGCAAATTCTTACTATTTTCTGGCGTTGCTACTTTCGTATAGATAACTGCATAGTCTGCGAATAGCCTTAAAGAGCATCCGATACTTGATGCTAGATCATTTATATACAGGGTGTAAATTTTAAGTTGCCAAACCAGAATAACTCGAAAAATAAGCTTCAAACGAAAAAAGTGTAGAATACAAAGTTGATTATTTTTGAGGGGTACAGCTGCTGGTGCTAAAATTAGCCCGCCACCGCAGCTAGCTCCCTGGGGGTGGCGAGGGAGGCAACTTTAAAATTTCAAATGAGAACCCCCATTTTTTATCGCAGAATCAGATTCTATATGAAATAACTATGTACATTTTGTCTTAAAGATTTGTTTTGATTCTTGGTAGTTGGGGCTGTAATTCAAGAAAATCCATGTTCTCATTTTTGAGAGGAAAATGGTTACGGATAAATAAAAAATTCTTATTTACTTCGTAAATTTTGATTAGCTAAAACTAAAACTCTCCCTCTCCCCATAAAGAGGGGTTTGTAAGAGAGAAATTAGATTTTACAACTGTTGACCCAACAAACACAGTCCCTACCCATATCGTAGTGTGCATAAAATAGATAAAATGTCTCAAATGGCGCTACTGAGTTTGAAAATATACCAAAAGAGAATAAAATAACTCTAAAATTTGCTGTGCAGATTTCTCACTGTACTTTGAGACCGCACTCTATTAAACAGAAATAAATTTCTCTACTGAAGCTGATGTATTTACCTGTTATTAGAAATCCTTTTTGCCGAAAAGTTACTGCACGAGATAAATATTCAACGTAGAATGCACTGACCTAAACTGTGTGTTGTCTACTAGCATAAAATTAAAACTCAGAGGCGCGATGGAGTTTCTGGCGACGGGAAATTTACACTAGGTAGCCGCCCTACACGAGGATGTTCCCAATACTTACGCAACAACAAAAAACTACGATTAATTTTCTAACCACTAGTCTACACAGTAAAATATACACATACAGTTGACTTCTTTGTGGAAGAACATGAACAAAAAGCAAAGACTAAATTAATTTATAGTTTATCCGACAAGTGCTGTTGCTGCTCTGATGCGCGTCCTCTTTTATTCTATTCACATCAGTTATAATGTGTTGCGACCATGCAAAACTGCAATTAGTACTTACCTCATTAATACTTGTTTTTTTTCTGACGGGTTTTATGCGACCCACCACGTGACTTCGTCTCTTGAGTGCAGCCTCCTCTTCTCACAGTAAGAATTCCAAGCAATTTATTTATTTGTTGTATGTATTCCAGTCTCTATCTTCTCCTATAGTTTTTCCTTCTACTGTTTCTTCTAGCACTTTGGAAATTTGCCACATGTTTCTCCCACCCGACAGATCTACAGAAAAGCACCTTACAATGTTTCTTATACGACCATCTACTTTGTAACATACTTCTGTAGCGTCACACCCAAAACACGTCGATTTACTGAGGGCCTATGTTTGCTTCCAGTAAACATCGAGTACCGAGGTATGGCCTCTTTGCCTGTGATGCTCTGCAACAACTTTTTATATGCTACTTGCTTCGTCCGTTGTGAATTATTTAACTTCCAATGTAGCAGAATTCCCTCACTTCATGTGCTTTGTGGTCTCCAATTTTTATGTTAAGTGTATCGCTAGTTTCACTTATGTTACTTTACATTACTGTCGTGTTTCTCTGGTTCACTATCAGTCCTTATTCTGTCTTCATTAAACTTCATTCAGTTCAATAGCTCCTGTAATTCATTCTTTCACTGAGAACATAATGTCATGAGCAAATCGTATTATTAATATCCTTTGACAACGAATTTATTCCAGCCCTGTAGCTATCACTTATTCAGACATTTAATCTTCGATGTACAGTTTGAACAATAGAGAAGAAAGACTGCAAACCTGCTCTTACACCCGTTTCAATCCGAGAACTTCTTCCTTCGTCTTCCATTCTTAATGTTAGTTCTTGTACATATTGTGTATTACCCGGCTTCCCTCAGAGCTTATACTTTTCTGTTGAGATTTCCAAACATCTTGTTCTATATTGTGTTGTCCAACGTTTTTTGTTGTCTATAAGTCCCATGAAAGTTGAGTTTTCTTGCCTCTTGCTTTCATTACCAACGAGCCTCAGAACTGCCTATCTGGTATCTTTACCTTTCTTAAAGCCAAAATGATCACCGTCCGAGAGATCCTCAGTTTTCTGATCCAATCTTCTGTATGCTACTTTGCGAGCGACTTGGATGTTTGAGCTGTTAAACTGATTTTACGATAGTTCTCGCATTTTTCTGCCCATACTGTTTTCGGGATTGCGTGGACGACATTTTTCCGGAAGCGTGACGGTGCGTCTCCATTATCATAGACTGTACACACTACCTTGAACAGTCATTTTCTTGCCACTTCCGTCAGTGATCGTCAAAATTCCGAAGGGATGTAATCTATCTCTTCTGCCTTATCTGATCGCAAGCCTTTCAGACCTCTTTCAGACTCTTATTCTAATACTGCTTCCCCTGTGTCCTGCAAATCGGCACCCAGTTCCTCTGTCACGTCAGCAGACATTCACTCCACCTCTTAAAAGCCTTCATTGTTCTCTTTTCGTCTGTCCACTCTCTCCCACTGCTTTTACAGTGAAATTTATTTTGCAGTCTTAATGTTGATCCTTTGCTTTTACTTACAGCAAAGGCTGTTTCGACTTCTCTGTATGCTGAAACTGTCCACCTATGATTTTCTTTTAGATTTTTTCATGTTTTTTCCTGCGGCCATTTCGCTTTAGATTTTTGCACTTCGTGACGTAGCAACTGCGTTATATTGTATTGTATAAATATACCCACTCTATTTTTCAATTTTATTTAAAGGCTTCAACAGTAATTTTAATAGTATTAATAATAATAATAATAATAATAATAATGTAAGGACTTCACCCAAATTCAAACCACAGTAATTCACGTCACCCTTAAGGCGATGTTAATTAATATACTTTCGTTATTAATCAAAGTAAATGTAAATGAGATTGTGCAGAAGGCGGTGGGCAGGCGTACGTCGAACGACCGGTACAGAAGGCTCTGAGTCATTTTGAGCGGGAAGGCTCACTGGTTGACGTGGCCCCATGTAGGTGGAAGTGCTAGGTGCGCGGGAAAATGATAGGTTTCTAGCACCTTCTAGAAGAAGTTCAGCGTAGTAATACCGTTCCGGTATCAGAAAGCGCGAGGGATTGTGAACGCTGAGGGGAACTCCCCTAGCAGAACTTCCTTGGCGACATTTCGAGATTTCGGCGTCGAGGGAAAATAGTCCACTTCTTCTTAACCCTTTAGGTTAAGAAAAATATAATTTAAATGTAATTTCAAGCACGTAATTGAGGCCAAGGCTTAAGAAAACTATCTCCTCTCTTACATGCTATTTTCTTTCATCAGTTTATAAACTGAGTAACGACGTGATTACTCATCAGCGCGGAGGTACGAATAAAGAGGAGGTGAGCGCTACTTTTAGTGTTGGCGTCTTCGCTATGGAGAGTCGCTCTGGGACGTTCATGATGGACGGACCCGTATCTGACGGCTCCGATGAAATGCCAACTTTATCCGGTCAGTAAGTACCTTTTGCAGAACATATGGTTTTCCAGGCACTGCTCTGAGTGTCTGGAACAACAGTTGAGTAGCGGCAGGTTATTCCGCAATTTAATACGCCAGTAAAAGCGTACGTGAGGCAGTAAATTTGAATACGAAGTCTCATTGGAACTGTGACGAACTTTAGAACAATGGTAAAACCGCGTATCGCAATCAAAATGCATTCTCATCGTCGTGGGTAAGTGATTTCTTGCATAGCTTGGCTCTGGCGAGATTTTCCAATAAGTCTTCAAGGTTTTGCTGTATGCGAGATGGTAGTAGAGTTCAGCACAGTTAAACGGATCTAAATTCATTGTGAAATGTGGTAATGTTCAGGCGAGAGAGTGTTCGTTGTAGCTGCATCATTAGAAGTCCCGCGTGGCAGTGTAAAATTAATTGTTTAACTCTGAGTGAAACCGGTATCTAAATTCTGTGTACGTAAATAGAAGACAGATTGTTCTAGAAGGGGCTGACGTGTGTTGCATTGTTCTGAAGGATAGAGCCTGATTCATTGTGAAGATAATTTATGAACATAAATGAGAGATGTGTCGTCATAAGGCGTGAGGGTAGACATTAGCCTGATACTCTGTCATTTGTGTGTTCTCGGATTAACTACAGGTGCCAAACATGACTGAAATGGCAATCCTTTGCAGTTGAAACATGTGCTTTATTGGAGGACATTGCGTCTCTGAATTATGTTTCATTTACGGTACGTCCGTGTTCTTATTAGCTGCAACACCCTGTTCCACTACAAACAGTACTTGGTTGATTTTTTGCTTGCCAAGGTAGCCTACAGCGAGTAGTATCGAGAGCGCGAGATTAGGACTACCTTTGAGAGCCAAACATCTTCGAGAAATGTAAAAGTCGTGGTCTGTGGTGCTTACGACACGCAACAAACGTTAGGTGGACGTTGGCTCCCTGCATGCAGCGCGCCCGATTTAATAAAATCTATGTGGCACCAAGGCTTTCAAGTGATTAACCAATTCCACTGATACATTAATAATAGTTTGCAACTCATGATATATCACGTTCGAGCATTTGGTTTAGTCATAATGGTAGTCAGGTGGTATAAATCTCAGTGTAATAAACTTCCCTACCGACGCTGCTAACTTCCAGCTTTCTAACGATTTCATTTTATTAAGTGTCTTATAATGCTACACAGTTTTCCTTTCCTGAACAATGCTGTAAGTTCTCCTTTTGTCGATTAATCGAAGTATTTCTTCCGTTACCCAATGTTTCTCGTAGCTACCTTCCCTGAACCCACATTTGTCTGTCTAACTTCTGATTGTTCTTTTTAGCGACGTCTTTTCGTCTTCAACTGAACTGCAATATTTGGAATTCAGATCGCAGTGTCTAGCATCCTAAAGTACTTCAGATGCACATCATCGTTACGCAATAACTGAGTATTTCAGTACTTTACAAGTTGATTGGTTTTCAAATAAGGATTTAATACGACGTCTGTAATAGCTAACATTTTCCCTCTCCGTTTCGTACTTATTCTATCCAGCTCCGCTAATCTAAAAAATACTAGTTTAATTTTACTATTCAGATATGTCCTGATTTTACTTGATTTCCCGTGGTCCACATTTCGCTCACACGAGTTGGACAAAAATATGTAAACAGCGCAGATGCTAGCCAAGCCTCCACGTCACGCCGTTGTATTTGATCACGAATGGAATCTGTGCAGTGTCTGCAGTATGTTGCAAGTGTCAGTCGTGCCCACAACAGTAAGCTGTGTAGTTTTGAGGGCAATGTCGGAGATAATTAATTCGAAGGTAGGAAAATTGTTGCTCGAAGCCGGCCGCAGGTTCGAATCCTGCCTCGGGCATGGATGTGTGTGATGCCCTTAGGTCAGTTAGGTTTAAGTAGTTCTAAGCTCTAGGGGACTCATGACGTCAGAAGTTAAGTCCCATAGTGCTCAGAGCCATTTGCACCATTTTGTTGCTCGAATGGTGGGTGCTTCTGTAACTAAGGTGGGGAAGTGTTAAGTGTTTCACGAGGCACCCTACCGAAGAGTTATTCCGCATACTGAAAAAGCGGCGAATATCGTTCGCTATGTCACAACGCAGGCTAAACTATGTGATGAGTGATCGTGATAGATGATAACTGAAGAGGATAGTGACGTAAAGTAAGGCAGCTAAACTAGGCACTGCAGATGTCCCGCGAACCTTGTCAGCATCAAAACTGTGGTGTCACCGCCAGACACCACACTTGCTAGGTGGTAGCCTTTAAATCTGCCGCGGTCCGTTAGTATACGACGGACCCGCGTGTCACCACTATCAGTGATTGCAGACCGAGCGCCGCCACACGGCAGGTCTAGAGAGACTTCTTAGCACTCGCCCCAGTTGTACAGCCGACTTTCCTAGAGATGGTTCACTGACAAATTACGCTCTCATTTACCGAGACGATAGCATAGCCTTCAGCTACGTCATTTGCTACGACCTAGCAAGGCGCCATTATCATTTGCTATTTATCTTGTGATGCATGTACCGTCAGAGCGATGTTCACCAATTATGAATTAAAGTTAAGTATTCCAGAAGCTACGTACCTCTTTTACTAGACTCAACACCTATAACTGTTCCAGACCTCACGCCAGCCTGCGTGAGCTTAAACGCGTGCCTTTCGGCTTCCTCAGAGTGGCTTGGTTGTCTTGCCAAGTCACAACAAAAACAACACGAAGGGAGCTCCATGAGTTGAGAATTTGGGTGCGAGCTGGAATTCCAAAACCACTCGTCAGTGATGCAAATGCCTGTAACAGGAAAACGTGGTGCTCCAGTCGTATAATCCAGATTATGGAGTAATGGAAGGAAGTCGTATGGTCGGACAGGTCTTTTATTTTTACTCTGTTCCAACTTCTGGCCGAGTTTACGACAGGATTACGCCGCCCCAAGCCTACGATGTAGAGCACTTCCCGCCAAGAGTGAAATACGCGAGGGGATCAGTGTTGATTTGGGCAGGCATACTGTGGTAGTCCGTGGACCCCATGGCTACTCTGCAAGATCGCGTTACTGCCAAGGATTACGTGACCATTTTGGCTGATCAGGTCTACCCCATGGTACTATATACCGTTCCCAATATGTTCTAAGATGACAGGGCCACTGTTCACACAGTTCCAATCATTTAGCACTGATTTTGTGAGCACGAAACTCCCCTGACCATCACAGTCATCACATCTCAATTTTATTGAGCCTTTGAGGTCTTCTTTGGAGAGAAGGGCGAGTGACCGCTATCCAGCGCCATCATTGTTACCTGAATTTGCCACTACTTTGCAGGAAGAAAGCTATAATATTGCCTTGAAAACCATACAGGACCTGTATTTAACCATTTTCACGAATAGTAGCATTAGTGAATGTCAGCGGGACTCATACATCGTGTTAGGCTTGGTAATGTGCTGTAATCTTTGTGTTTCGGTACTTCTGCACACACCCTGTACGCACATTGTTGCTCCCGGTATACACAGATTCATATACTTCTTCCGCATTTCTTTATCTATATTCCATTCGTTTCTTTTGTTTGCTAAGTCGTTGTTTGCTTGTTCCAATCTGGTTATGATGCCTTCCATGCTTCTGTTGCTTGCAACAGAGATGTAATCTTTTTTTTTTTTTTCTGCCGAATCCTCAACGTGTTCTGCAAGTCTGGCACATCCACAGTTGCTAATTTTCCTTTCAGTACTTTTATTTAATTTAGATATACCTTTACTTATCTTGAAACCACGTATCCTATTCATTACATTAAACACGACCAGCTTAAGTTGGGTGAAACCCACCTGCTTCATTCGCACTTCAGAAACAGTCTTTCATTGCACTCACTGTAAATGTTTTCTATAAATAATATTCCTCCCCTTCACAAGACACACACACACACACACACACACACACACACACACACACACACACACATATATATATATATATATATATATATATATATATATATATATATATATATAATTTAAAGAAAAACAAATAATGTCACACGTAGCCAGCACGAAGGTGTTCTTATCGAAACAACTATTAACTTTAAACTGGACAGTTAGTTATTCAGACAATCAATTCTCCGAGCTTTAAGCTTTAAATCTTGTGTCTTGTGAAAGGGAGGAATGTTATTTTATAGATGGCACATATATGCCTGATAAGCAACACATTTCGGGAATCAAAACAATCCAATTCAGCAGCGGCACGAGCACTACTGTCAGTTCTTACAACAGCAACAGTAAATCAATCGTTACCATGACTAAATGGTTCAAATGGCTCTGAGCACCATGGGACTTAACTTCTGCGGTCATCAGTCCCCTAGAACTTAGAACTACTTAAACCTAACTAACCTAAGGACATCACACACATCCATGCCCGAGGCAGGATTCGAACCTGCGACCGTAGCAGTCGCGCGGTTCCGGACTGAGCGCCTTAACCGCGAGACCACCGCGGCCGGCGTTACCATGACTAAAAGTATACTAAAGCTACATTCTACAAACAAACAAGTACGTTCCAGAATAGAGGTACTTGTAACTTCTTTCAGCTTTGCTTTTTGCAATACCCACTCCAGTGTCGCTCTTCGCATCTGTGCTTATAAGGCTCCGGAAAACAATAGGGCGATAATGTGCACGTTGACGACATCTGTAGTGGTCTTTCGAAGATGTTTTAAACACACACACACACACACACACACACACACACACACATACACACATGTGTGCGCGCGCGTGCGCAGGTATGTGTGTGTGTGTGTGTGTGTGTGTGTGTGTGTGTGTGTGAGTGTATGCATATAGTATTACCAAAAGATGGAATACTCTTGGTGTTTCGTTTGCTGCTGGTTAGCGATGGTTTCATTACCGGAAATTTACTTTCAAATATTCTCGGTTTAATTTGTGGTTTGTACATTTCAGAAAATTTGTCGTTATGCACTGTAAGTTGTGGGAAATTTCAAAGTATTTAGTGCAACAGACATTTTCTCGCATGGGGAATCAGAGCCACACAATTATTGTGCTTAACAACACAGTTCATATCACAACCTTTAACTGCAATTGAACTGCAATTGTAGAAACAATATTGTTAACCTTCATTGTTCGATCTAAGGAATAATTCAGGTTCACTGCGTTTTGTGTGGACGCTCATTGTTAAAATTTATTCTGCACCGTCCATGTGTGTATAGAAGTCTAGAAATAGAAATGAATTTGGAACATTTTAGACTCAATCTTACTTAAGTACACAGTTTTGAAACCATAAAAATTGTTTACCGTAGAATATACTCAAGACTCTTTTCAACAAGTAACGATATAAATACGGAAAACATTATCATTTTCGGTAGACTGTTTTGCATATTGCACATCATAATGATCTAAAATTACAACGACTTAGTCAATTAACTGACTAACTAGCTTAAACAAAAATAAGACATCGAGAAGCAAAAGAGTCATCTTTTTGAGGCAATTGTGTGATATTGGAACAAAAACTAGCAGATTCCTTTATTATAAAATAAATATCATAAAATTTTCACACAGTACATTTTATTTTAACAACATATGAACACAGGACTTACTAAATTATCACTCAGTGTCATCTACTTCCATCTGTGTGGGATTTATATCACATTTAAAAGGCACGTAGATTGGTCATAAAATACATATATACAAAACTGTAAGACTCATAATAAATATATCAACACATTACCGGGAGACTGATATTTACTTTCAGTATATACAAAGAGCTGTAAAGACTCTTCCAGAATGAACTGACACCATTCTGAAAACATTCAAAAGAAGTTTCTGTCGAAGTTATGTCAGCTGCTGAAGAAGGCAGGATTAATACTTCATTCTATATACCAAATAGCGAATTTATGAACAGGTGGATATCGATCTGAAACAAAAGGCATGTACTTGATACGTTGCATGCCTTGCACCACTTTTCGTAACAAAATCATGTTTGCAACAATTTTAATCTGTTAAGTAACAGGTTGTCCGAACAAAGGTGTTGGCGGATGAAAAAAGGAAACAAGTGAAATTAAAGAGAGGTAACATGTGTTAAACGTTGGTGACGAATATCTGACTGCAAGCCAGGTGTGTCGGGGCATGAGATGAAAATTTCTATGCTACAGTTCTTTCCAAATGACAGAAATATTGTTGCAGATGACCTTAGAAATATCAAAGAAAATTTGCTAGCCTGTAAGACTAGATGCACGCACGGTGTTTTTCTAATTTTCAATACTTAACGAGACTCTTTCTATGTCACATACTTTAAAATGATAAAAGATGTAACGTACACTCTTTTGAAGATCTGTAGCGAACATATTTGGCTACTGAATGCAACTACTGGTGAATACTTTTCTCCTTTCTATAAATTCTACACCACAAGTTAGAATGTAAGTGATATGAAAGGTTTATTTAAAGAACAACAAATACTGTCACACGAAGCCAGCACGATGATGTCCTTATTGAACTAGCTATAAACAGGACAGTTAGATATTCAGACAATCGATTCTCCAGAGGCAGTTAAATAACAGAAGAATGATCGAAAGGAACTAATCACTTCTTCGTTACCTTCAGGGGGGAGGGGGAGCAGAAAGAGGGAGAGGGAGAGGGAGAGAGGGAGAGAGAGAGAGAGAGAGAGAGAGAGAGAAAGTTGTCACGTTGAACTAAATTACATGGGCTGTACTACACTGATCGAGAGGAAATATTTTATGAAAATTAATACTCATGAGAGATACATTCGAACAAATAGATTTTTCAAAGTTCTTGTTACGTGTCTTAGATACAGTACATAAGTATACATTTTACTGGATATTATTGATAGTCCAGAAAGGAATTGATCATTCAGTCTGTCACGGTTATTATTCCATACTCATTTTCTAAGCTGTCAATCGTTGGTGCAAGATGGAGGAGAAGAAACTTTTCACCCACAAACTTGGGAAATGAATTACTTTAAACGTTTATTTAAACTGGACAGTAGTAAGAAGATTCTGTCTATTTTATACCTCACAGCAACAAATAGTAATGTACACCTAATATTTTCTATGATGAAATTACTAAAATGCTTTATGTCGTTAACTGGTGTCGGCCACCATTGTCCCTCTTCGGAGCTAGAGAAGAGAAAGAAATGAATATGTATTTTACTTTGTGAACACTATGTATAGGGGGCAAGATGAGAAAACTGAAACGAAAATTAATTTTCGTAGTGACTGAAATCAGTACTAGATGGTCACCAAGTTATGATCTGTCAGACTGGATAAAACGATGGGTGCAAGTGTTACAAAAGGACTCTACCCCGCATCCTATCAGCGACGTCGTGGCAGAGTTGGCCCAGTTTACAGTGATGGCCTAGTTAACAGTTACATTTTAACTGAAACATTGATTAATCTTTTCAAAAGGAAAAAAGTTGTTTGTAAAACCCTTTTATGGGAAGTCCAAAAACTGATGTACAAAGCTTACAGTGACAAGAGGTATGCTGAACCCTCGAGACCTAATTTTGTGATATAAAAGTACTGCGATACTTTAAAATAAACTTGAAACCAAGAAAAGTGCTCATAAACACGAAGTGCAATTTTTTCAAGTGGATCATGGTACACGTCGTGACATCAAAAATGAAACAACATTAAGTCCACAGTGACTCCTGTTCCCTCTTCATTATGGAAGTAACGTTATTTTCAGATGTCCTAACATGTACCACGATTCAGTCGAAAATTTGGACGTATTTTTACTGAATAAACAACTCTTCTTTTTAAAGATTAATTTTTGTTGAAGTCTACATAACTGAATTTTACTTTGAGATATCGTCGTTTCTTTTTTATACTATCACTCATCTTTGTACAATTTGTTTTGAAGCCTCTTACAAAAGTCTTTTAGAGAGACATTCATACTTAGAATTCTTTTTTAAAAATATCTTTCAACCAAAGGGAAATTTTAAGGAAGCTACGAATGTAAGTTCTACCGACTCTTTGCCTAGGCATGTTGCGTCTGCACGTAAGAAGTGGAGTAATAGCCCTCACTTAGCACTTGCACCATGAGGATTCCGACTTACAAAGTGTTACTTGGTGCTGCTAGTCAGTGTCAAAATTAATTTCCGGTTTAGATTTTTGTGTTGTCTCATAGGCTTAGAGTTAGCAAAGCTTACGTCACATACATTTTGTGCTCACTGTACAGCAGTTTGGTACGAATAGTAGCACAGTTAACGACTAGTATGTACCATATTTTATGTATTTGCGAATATGCTTACTTGTGCTAATCTTCTAACGATGCCACTGAGGCTCCATTATATTAGGACATATTTCTGAAAATGATGTGCCTGGTCTTATTTAAAACGCATGGTTTAGACACGTATATCAGTAATATTTTTGATTATGGCCTATTTCACTGTTTTAAGATGTAGACAATCCAATAGTTGTATTTGTGTTTTCCCCATGTTTTGCTACAGATCTGAAGATGACTACTGCTGAGCGAAACAGGTAGTCTCAAGACCTAAGGAGCTTGTAATCATAGACGGAAATAAAAATATTTATTCTATACTTTCTGGATCACTGTTCTATTCTGTCCATGAGACTGCTTGTGAAAGGTAAATAAGTATCTTTTTCTTTATCTTTTACCAGTTCTAATGATGGCCATTGGTGGGTGATATCTGTTAACGAAAAGAAAATATTTTGTGTGAATGCGTCAAAAAAAAAGTGTAGAATGAAAAGTCGCTCACTGTCTCCACGACAAAGTATCATTTCTATAAATGTTGAAGTCAGGGAAACTATACAGGGTGGGGAAAATAAAGAGTGGCCGGGAAAACGTTTCGTGCACCTTAACGGTGGCAACCCAATTTACCTCATAAGCCCCCGTACCGGCGGCGTATGATGTAACTCGGGTTGCATATCTTAAGGAGGCTTATGAGGTAAATTACGTTGCCACCGTTAAGGTGCACAATATGTTTTCCGGACCAGTTTCCTTTTGCCCACTCCGTACACAGGATAAGCTCGCCACGTGAGTCGATTTTTCCTGGAAGTTGGGGAGCAGTAGCCAGATGAAATGTGGATGTTTTAGTGGAGGCCACGACGCACTGGTGGCTCTTAGCAGCGCGGCACGCCCTTCAGCCTGGAGTTGGAGAGGACGGCGGAGCGGCGCAGGTGGAGGCGGCGCAGGTACCAGGCGGCGGCGGCGGCGGCGGCCACCAGCAGCGCGGAGGCGGCGACGCCGAGCGCGACGGCGCGCAGCTGCTGCTGCTGGCTGGGCACGCGCACCTCCACCCTGGGGCTCGTCGCCAGGTACTCGTTGTGCGACCGCGCAGACACCTCGAACTGGTACGTCGCGCCCTCCTCCAGGTGCGGCACTGCGAACACGCTGGCGTAAGCGTCTCAGCCATACACGGAGCGAAATGACAACGCTTCAATTATTAATCTCTAAAAAATAAAGTCGCGTAATGAAAATTTTGTTTGACAAAATAACGGAAACTCTTCTGTTCTTAACGTTTCGTCTAGAATTGCGCTGGACACCTTCAGATGCGTTGCTCTTCCGTCGGCGAGACTCAAAGGAGGAGCAACGTCTCTGAAGACGTCCGGCGCAGTTGTGGACGAAACGTCAGGAACACGACTTTGTACCCCTAAAGGTTCACCGGCAAAAATGGCTCTATGGGACTTCTGAGGTCATCAGTCCCCTAGAACGTAGAACTATTTAAACCTAACTAACCTAAGGATAACACACATCCATGCCAGAGGCAGGACTCGAACCTGCGACTGTAGCGGCCGCGTGGTTCCAGACTGCAGCGCCTAGAACCGCTCGGCCACCCTGGCCGGCGGTTCACCTGCAGCAAAATGTTTTTGTTTGTTTGCCGGTGGGGAGACTCCCGCAAGTTGAGAAGAGAGGTAAGATGGCTGATCGCTTACTCTAGAACCATACTTCTAAGTACCACTAAAAGAGCCCAACTGGGGTGAAATGCTAGTGTACCCCAGTTTAAGTTCCCGCTCGCTCTTACCCATAATCATGTAGAGTCCGAGGTCTGGTCAAAAATAGCGGTGATCGCAGAGATTGAACTGATCGGAAAGCTCTTGCCAGAGGGTAGTATTACCTCTGCAGTTGGTGCGATACTTCTGTGCCAACCTCTTTGGAGGTATCTGTTGTGCCGACTCTGTGGGTAGCTCGTGGATAGGGTATGGGTGTCACTGGGACGCTGCCTCGCTTGTAGCCAGCGTGTTGCGTCAAGAGGAAAGAGGAATACTCCGTACGAGTCGTCAGATTTGACCAATGACGTAATGTTTATGGCCGCTGTCACGCTAGCTTTTGGTGCATACATTCACATTTAAAAGCATAAAAAGACCAGTTTGCCTGAAGAATAGGTTAAGTTTGGAAGTGGCAGTTGAGTTATGAGTTGTCGAAGCCAACGAATGTGACTTAGCCTGTTTGAAAAAATCGCGAAGAACATCATCACGTTATTGTTGCCGATTTGTTTACGGTATTTTCCGCATGTTTCCTACATCACTGCTGAAAGCCGACGATCCGTATCGATCATTCCTCTACATCCAGCGTGTTTACTCCGTGTGCCCACTGCCGAGGGAGAGGGTCTGTCCTAAGACGGTGCTTGCCACAGATTTCCTCACAGCTGGAGCTCCAATGCACACGTGATACACTGAGGTGACAAAAGTCATAGCATAACTTTTAATATCACGTTGAACCTTCTTTTGCTCGGAGTATAGCAGCAACTCGATGTGGCACGGACTCAACAAACCATCGGAAGTCTCCTGCTGAAATATTGAGATATGCTGCCTCTATAGCCGTCAGTAATTAGGAAAGTGTTTACGGTGCATGATTTTGTGTACAAATGGACCTGTCGATCATGACCCATAAATTTTCGATGGGATTTAAGACAGGCGATTTCGATGGCCAAGTCTTTCACTTGAATTGTCCAGAATGTTATATTCATTCAGTCGCGATCAATTGTTGCCCGCTGTAGTTCCATTGCTTTTGGGAACATGTTGTGCATGAACGGTTACAGATGGTCTCCAAGTAGCCAACCATAACTATTTCCTGTCATTCAATGTAAACATAACCCTCACCATTATGGAGGCATTACCAACTTCCTCAGTGCCTCACTTATAACTTCGGGCCATGGTTTCGTGGGATCTGCACCACACTTGAACTCTACTATCTGCTCTTACCAACTGAAATCGGGACTCATCTGACCTCGAATTTTCGTTCTAATGTCCAACCGTATAGTCACGAGCCTAGGGAGGTGCTGCAGGCGACGTCGCGCTGTAAGCAAGGGCACTCGCGTCGGTCGTCTGCTGCCATAGTCCATTAACGGCAAATTACGCCGCACTGTCAATACGGATACGTTCGTCGTACCTCCTATATTGATGCAGGCGCTTATTTCACGCAGAGGTGCTTGTCTGTTAGCACTGACAACTCTATGAACGCACCGTTGCTCTCGGTCGTTAAGTGAGGCTTGTTGGTCACTGCGTCGTCCGTGGTGAGAGGAAAATGTCTCACGTTTGATATGTTTGGCACACACTTGTCTCTATGGATTTCGGAATAATGAATTTCCAAACGATTTCTGAAATGGAATGTCCCATGTGTCTAGCTCCAACTACCATTTCGCGTTCAAAGTGTGTTAATTCCCTTCGTGCGGCTGTAATAACGTCGAAAACCAGATCACATCAAGCACTTGAGTAAATGTGACAGCTCCGCCAGTGATTTGCCCTTTTACGTTCTGTACGAGGCACCATGCCACCTTTATATGAGCATATCGCTATGCCATGACATTTGTCACCTCTGTGCATTCTGCTCGAACGCACTAGAGCGAGAACTTACCTTTCACTTGGTTTTTTATATCTATTCTTACTTTGGTCATAGCTATCAGTTTTGGAAACTAGTTTAAATCTGACAGTTTATCACTGGCTTAACCTCTTATAGTGTCTAACGTCTCGTAAGGCTAAGTATTACTAATTTCACGGATTTTCGTACCACATGGTGGCTAGACTTCTTAAGATTGTTTGTTTTATCTGATTAAAGATGGTAGGATTTCTTTAACTTTCGAGAGATACAACTATTGTTTTACCTGTCAACGTACGCTATAGTTGTTCGATTTAGTTTTGAGAAGTCTCTATTTCTATTTTTATTCTGAATAACCATCGCCTTAATAATAAATGTACAGTATGTAGGACTTTCTGTAGTCGTTTTCTGTATTATCTGTGAACGATGTATTTGCTTTTTTGAATACACAACTTAAATTAGCTTAGATTTCTTAACTTTTTTAATCGTTTCTTAATCCGTGAGAGTTCTGTTCCAGTAAGAGCCACGTGTGATACGTTATGAAAACGTGATAATTTAGTTATTCTTAGACATAGACGATGATAATGGAATGTAGTCGAATTAAGTTGGGTGATGCTGAAGGTATTAGATTAGGAAATGAGACACTTAAATTAGCAAAGGAGTTTTGCCATTTGGGGAGCAAAATAACTGATGATGGTCGAAGTAGAGAGGATATAAAATGTAGACTGCCAATGGCAAGGAAACCGTTTCTGAAGAAGAGAAATTTGTTAACATCGAGTATAGATTTAAGTGTCAGGAAGTCGTTTCTGAAAGTATTTGTACGGAGTGTAGCCATGTATGGAAGTGAAAGATGGACGATAAATAGTTCGGACAAGAAGAGAATAGAAGCTTTCGAAATGTGGTTCTACAGAAGAATTCTGAAGATTAGATGGGTAGATCGCATAACTAATGAGGAGCTATTGAATAGAATTGGGGAGAAGAGGAGTTTGTGGCACAATTTGACAAGAAGAAGGGACCAGTTGGTAGGACATGTTCTGAGGCATCAAGGGATCACAAATTTAGCACTGGAGGGCAGCGTGGAGGGTAAAAATCGTAGAGGGAGACCAAGAGATGAATACACTAAGCAGATTCAGAAGGATGTAGGTTGGAGTAAGTACTGGGAGATGGAGAAGCTTGCACAGGATAGGGTAGCATGGAGAGCTGCATCAAACCAGTCTCAGGACTGAAGACAACAACAACAACAACAACAAGAGCCACGTGTGATACGTTATGAAAAAGTGATCATTTAGTTATTCTTAGAGATAGATCTTTCCCAGACCTGAATAATGCATTCCTATTTTCATGTTTGATAAAATATAACGACTTGTCGTACTCTTGTCCCTCACGTGTCGCCAGTGTTAAAATATTCAGTATGTAGCTGAATGGAGCATAATAACACGGATAGTAAGATTTTCTCCAATAGTTACAAAACATCTGCGTGTACATTTGTATTTAAATATCATATTAAAAATCCGTTGCGTTTACACGTTCAAAAGGGTCAGATGCGTATTAATTTACTTTAAAAACCGTTGCATTTGTATTCAGCATTAGTCAAATTAGGAGAAACATTAAACAATCATGAATTTTCCCACATTATAATGTAATTAACTAGTTTACATTAGATGTAGCCCCTTACAGTATATAAGAGTACTTCGTCTGCTGCACTCGTATTCTTTCGTATAATGCACTAGATGGCATCTTACTGTGTTTCCTTGGAGTTTGCAACGGCGAGCACCGCGCCATGGAGATCATCCTAGACAATTAAAAAATATGTCGGATATTCTAGTTTAGACTTGAAGTTGACTCAGTCTTGAAGGTATATCCAGGTTGTTAAATAAATTTTCCAGTGTTTTAAGAATTAATGCTTGGATAATAAACCAAGTCGTTATCGAGTACACGGTTTTTCTGTCAGTAACTTGGAAATCATTACAAGATAAATTTTGAGAGTTCGCACAATAGTCGTCAGACTGGCACCGGGACATAATTGCAAAAAGTTGCAGTTCGTGGGTACGAACCCTCACATCTGGTACCATTGGAAATTCGCTTTGTCGGCTGGTCAAGTCACAATCGCCAAATTTTTTCTTGTCCCTGTCCACGGAGATGGAGAAGGTTGAATTCTTTTTCAAATTTAGCAGTCGCTGTTCGGGGGGCTGGTAAGTACGACGTGCCACTTCTTTAGGGATGTGATTTTTGCTTTGACGTAATCAGTTTGCCATTTTGGGAAGTTTCTATAATTGTCAGTACATTTGTCGGAAGCATTTTACTGGAGTCTCGCAAGTGATAATGTTCCTATTGTTTATTTAGATTGAGTTATGGCCGACATTGTTCCTCATCCAGTCACAATGCACTTCAAGAATCATGATTCCGATGAAGTTTCGTGACGTCTTCCTTCTGTGGGTCATAAACCAGGTTCCACAGCTCGAGCTAGGTTTAGATGATGAATTTCGCCTCCCGTCATCTTTGAGTGTATGAATTTTTGTAGCATTTGAGTGTCTCTGTTATGTTCTTCACTTAACGTAATCTTCGGTGACTACTGATGACTAACTTTGATGGAAAACAGATACTCCTTAACTACAAGCAGTGATAGGAGTATGTACTATGAACTGTTTATTGAAGTTGAGGAGCTGGCTTCATTTCATGAATAAATCTAGAATCAACTTAGTACGAACAATTCTTCCAGTAGGCACTCCAGCAGACCGGCCAATCGTACAATGAAGGCTTTTACGATCGAATATCGAAGCTGCTGTTGAGTCTTCCGGGCTGTATGGCCGTGGTCGAAGAGAGTTTTCGGTTCCTGGCTTTTGGTCCAGTCTTCCGGTGGACATTTCCGGAGTTGCTCCTGGCGACGCAGAGTCTTGCCGACTGACAAGTCGGACTACGGTGAGTGACATAAATACTGTGTAAAGTGGCCGTGGTCGAGTTAACACGTGATCACGTGATCAGAAGAGATAATTTTTATCATGTAAACTGAAGGTGGAGTATGAGAGGGGAGGGGGGGAGGAGGAGGAAAGGAAAGGGAAGGAACTATTGATGTCAGATGCTTCGGGACTTGATGCGGAATCAACTACGACGAGTGAAAATATGCGCCGGACCGGGACTCGAACCCGGGATAGCCTGCTTACCAGGCAGATGTGATAACCACTGCTCCTTTGAGACTATCGTAAAAGCTCTGACTATCTCGGTACGAGTCCAGGCCGATTCAGATTCCCGCCCAGCGCCACCTGTCCGCAGTCCGCGTGCATGCCCATCACTTTGAAATTCCCACAGGAGGTTGAACGTAATTGTGTTGCGGAAATGAAGATGATGGGTTCATTGCCGATCCAAGGGAATTAATTATATGAATGCGTGATGACTGTTCTTTGGGAGATGACCTCGAATAGCACTTTTCTTCTTGAAAAAGCCAAAAGAATACCTGGACTGTGGATTGAAACATCTGAAGCAGGCTTTCAGGAAGAATGGTTATTGAGGTAAAGTGGCAAACAGTGTTCTGCGACCGAATAACCGTAGGAAAAAGAACAACGAAGAAAGGCAGTAATGGAAGAACATAGTTTCACCCTCTTTTATCAAAATAGTAACTGATGAGGTAGGCAAGATTTTACAGAAGCACGATATCAGACTGGTTTTAAGACTAAATGGAAAAAATACATCTCAAGCGCTCCGATATGAAAGGACAAGCGCCTACCTCTGTCAGCAAGTGGAGAATATAATATTCTGTGTACCGGTACCTATGGAAAAGTCTACATTGGATCTACCAAGAGAAGCGTGAATACAAGACTGAAAGAACATAAAAGTCTTTGCGACTAGAGAAAACAGAAAAATCAGCTATAGCGGAGCATGGTACTCAATCATGAAGTGAAGTTTTCTGAAACTAAAATTTCATTATCCACGAAAATATAGAGAATCAATCGGAGTATAAAAGCATAACGATAATTTTAACAGAAAAGAAGAAGCCATGAAATTCAGTGCTAAATGGACAGTGTTTCTGTAGAGTCAATAGATATGTTTTTATCCTCGACAGACGACAGTCGATGATGACAAAGATTATCTCTAGTGATAACGTGTAAACTCGACCACGCCCACTTCACACGGCATCCTGTCGCTCTCCGGCATCCGACTGATCAGTCGGCAAGACTCAGCGTCGCCAGCAGCTCCACCGAAGAGGTCCAGCGCAGCTCCAGACGACCGGTCGAAACGCCAGGAACCGGCAAGTTTCTTCGACCAATGCCATACAGCCCAGAAGACTCATGAGCAACTACACCATCCAGTATTCCTGGGCTCATTAACCCCATCTATGCTGTAATGAAAAAGTATGCGAAGGCACATGTTGACATTTTAACCCCGATCGGCCGTTCTCAAGCCTGATAGAAATAGCGTTGCGCAATTTACTATAAATTCAATTAACGTTTTATGTGATTTCAGCCGGCTTGGCATTCAATGAGAGGTAAAGAACAATACGCATTGTTTGTTCAAAAGGAAGCTAGTAACTACGTAAAAGTTCATGTTATATGGCGAAAGTACGTCCCGCAGTAAACTCAGTTGGCAGTATTTACACGATATCTATACAGTGGGTGGCTTTTAGTATAATAAGGACTGATGTCATCACGCCACAGAATTGAAACCCATGTCCGCCTAGTTAACTGCTCCAAACATTAGCTTCTGGCGGAAGTATTTAGATCAAAAGAGGCAGCTTGCATCATTTTCGGATGTAACAATCATTCTGATTAAGATCTAAAGTGTAAAGGAATCATATTTCAATGTAAGTGGATTCATTCAACTGACATTTTGTTTTAAATACATGAGTTTGGGATGTGCTGTTTACTTTCATTGTAGTGGTTTAACTTCTGTAATTTGACTTTAGACTCCCTGTCGACACAACTCGAAGAGCGCTCTGGTTGAACAGTGTGAGAAGAAAATATTACAAACCGCTCAGACATAGCAAAATATATTACCAGTATTTACGGGAAGAGGACGTAGACTGAACATAATTTCACCATTCCGTATTCAGTGAAACGCTAGATAATGAAAACAGCCTTTTTACATCACATACTTCGCTTCGTGGTTGTTCGAAACTTGTAACAAAAGGAAACTTACATTACCGATGCCAAATGCGTCGTATTACTGCATGAAATATGCTCTTATGACCAGAAAAAGTTTGAAATTGCCTTCGTGGCACTGTGTTATTCACGAAAGTATAGTAGTATTTATTATTTAAAACAATTGTTGCGTGGACACGAAGCAAGTTAGGAACAGGACACAACTACAGACAATAGTCTGCTAATTTTTAGGGCCCACTTGCATAGCGGCGCCGGCTTCAAAGCAATGTACAGCTTAAGTCTGTAGAGCCACCTCCCCTTCGCATACTTCCACGCCCCGTTCCATAAACACACTGAGAGTGCCTATGTAATCTTTGGTCGCAACTGGCGCTACTACATCTGTTAAATCCACTTAATTAATTAATTATTCAACATTCGGTTGCTTTCCTGACAAGGTGAAATGATCGTATGTCATTTATTAGCCGGGATATCCCTTTCGAGGACTTGCGTGTCGATGATGATAAAAATGATGATGAAGGACACACAACACCCAATCCCCTGCTGGGTATCAAACCCGGACCCCCTTGCGTAGTAGGCGGTAACGCTACCGCTATGCTACGGAGGCGGACTCCTGACAAAGTGAATGGTGGTTATTGTAGAAAGCTCGGACTTTCATAGCAAGTTAAAGAGAAAAGTTCACTGAGAAATATTTATACCACAAATCCGCACATAATAATTTTGTCTTAATAAGAAATCTTAATTTTAGCGGTGCAGATCTCTAGCTTACAAGGAAATGCAATCCTGACTGAGATTACGTTAATCCCTACTTACATCTAATCGATCAGAAGAGAACGCCCAACAGCGAACGACAATTCCCTCTGGTATAAAAGCTAGGCATTCATGAGCAAATGACAATCGGTCGTCCCCATTTCAAATTCGCTTGTGTTCGCTCGTACTCCGGTCGTTGTACTCCTTACAGTGAACCATCAGAGGAAGTTCACTATCTTTGTCCTTTGGGGTTTGCTGCACAGAAAGCATTTCATCTGCTATCTGGTTTACTTCTGTTTTTGACATTAGTTTGCGTGAGCGACAGAGCGTGTAATGGAATTTATCGGTGGCTCATCTTTTGCTGCATATGGTACTTGTCGATAGAGTTAAGAAAGGGATTATCCACAAATTTCGAAATTGGTGGTAAGTTCTATGGGACCAAACTGCTAAGGTCATCGGACCCTAGGCTTACACACTACTTACTCAAACTAACTTACGCTAAGGACAATATACACATCCATGCCCGAGGGAGGACTCGAATCTCCGACGGGGGGAGCCGCGCGAACCGTGACAAGACGCCCAAGACCTCACGGCTACACCGCACGGCTGGGATTATCCGATACATTTCATAAGTTTATTATACAATGCAAACGAATCCACAATTATTGCTTTACAGTTCGTATAGTTATAATAATATGAATAATATTATCGCTCATAACTTAATTATTTTTCATACAAAAGATTTATTTATAAATTTACTTATGCAATTTCATTTACATTTCAAATCATTGACGTTAAAATTTTTAATGGTAAACTTTCAAATCAACTTCAAAGTAAAGATTATATACAAGTAAGCATTTACATGGAGGTAAAAAAAGACTGAAGTAGTCATTATGTCACAAACTTGAAGCCGACGTCCGCCATCTTACATTACGTTCACAGCATTTGTACCTCCATGGTTCACCCCTGTTATACTTTCTTGTGCTCTCATTCTGACGTGCCCCTACTGTTTCGACCGTTGGGGACATCTGTCGGCATTTTTGGTCGTGTTCCATATGGCATATGGCGCTTTCATTGTGTGCAGACGTTGTTGTATCATTAAAAATTTCAGCCTGTTTCGTTTACGGGCGTACTATTCAATCCGATAGTAATCTAAAGTGTAAAAGAATCACATTTCATTCGTTAGTGGAGCTATTCAAGCAATATTTTCTATTGTATACATGAATTATTATTGCGCTGTGTACTTTTATTCTTTCCCCTCCAAACCGCAGACTTCCGACAACGTAGCCACACTGTATCAACGGATCAACGGCCTTGTCCCAGCACAGCACACTGTCATGTGATCGCTCTCGTTGTTGGTGTGGGGGCTCATGCCTTCAATTTCTTCCACCGATAATTATTCAATGTTCACATTATCTCCCTCTTTAAAAAAGACTCTGGCTAGAACAGCCGGAGACAACAACCACATGTATGTGAGTTTTTCGTGTATGATTGGATGAATGTGTGTGTGTGTGTGTGTTGGCCGAAAACTTATGTGAACACTCTTATCGTCGTGCCTGCCTGCTGCTCGGCAGTTTCACGGCATAGTTATTCTTTCGTGAAGTTTGTTGCATATAATCCACTGCAAATCAACACAAGCAGTGATGTACAAAATTACAATACCAGAAGAAAAAATGACATCCATTACGCCACATTAAGGTTGTCTGTAGCACAAACAGGGGCACTATGTTGCAACTAAAAGTTTTGATCACTTTCCCAGTGATATGAAATGCCTGACAGTTGGCATAGTGAAATTTAAAACCAAACTGAAACCGTTTCTCTTTGACAAACCTTCCTATTCCGTGGAAGACTAAATACGAATATAACATGTATACGATGATATTTAGAAATTGCTAACATCTGTCTGTATTTAATTAAAAAACAAACTAATAAATGATCGACATGGAGACATATTTACAAAAAAGAAAAATACATAAAAAGACAAAAATTCATACTAATATCAAATGACTCGCTCCAGATCATTAAGATGTATTGAGAAAATGATATGTGGAACATGAAACTAATTAAACTTTGAAAAGTTCAAACTGAAATTCAGAAGTAAAATGAAGCAGATGATTAAAGTAAACGTACATTCCTGTCGTGATATGTTTGGTTATTACTGAAAAACTGGCACAGTTACTGGCCAGAAATATTCCGGGATAAGTAGCAAACAGGCTACTGTTGGAAAGGTTGGCTTAAACGCTACATAGACTGCCGCTGTGGTCGAGCGGTTCTATGTGCTTCAGTCCGGAACCGCGCTGCTGCAACGGTCGCTGGTGTGAATCCTGCCTCGGGCATGTCCTCAGGTTAGTTAAGTTTAAGTAGTTCTAAGTCTAGCGGACTGACGGCATCAGATGTTAAGTCCCATAGTGCTCAGAGCCATTTGAACCATTTTTTTAAATGCTGCACAGCTTAGGCTATCATTACTTAAAAAGTGACTTAACGGACGTATTAAAACAAAATATCCATTTCTCGGGGTCGGAGCATTTGAGATCATTCCCTTAACCACATTTATAGTATTGCACAATGCTGGAAAATGTTTGAAATACGTTTTTCTTTACCCTGTAAATTGCCATTATTGGTCACACACTGAATGACGTATCATAACTAAGATTGCAAAGTGAGAAGATGTGAAAACTACATTGAAACTAATACACCGAGAGTTTAGTAAAACAAGAGCTCTTTCCGCATGGCAGAAAACCGCTATGCAGTTATGTCTCTTTGACATTTTAATAATTGTTCGCTTTGTTGACATGCTCAAGTTGCCATAGCATGCCTTGCTTCTCCCCTCATTACACACGTTCTCGTGCTAGCAGAGAACGCGTAGATAAGTTTTTTGTAAATGTGAACATTAAAAACGTTGTGCATACGAGTTGAAAGCTGAAAATGTAACAAACAAAAAGCAGTACCAGTAAGCAAACAAGCCTTATTTACGGAGTTACAGCTTCGTTTGCTATCGATACAACACTGTAAAAACGGAATTAAGTGGATTTCGAAAGTATGCTTCTCACATCAGTTCCTTCTCTTCTTGGTTATTCAAAATATATCAACAAAAAACAAGTTACATTAATGAGGCCAAATGTGCCTTAAAACAAGAGCAAATCCGCATTTAAGAACAGTATAACGTTCGAAACTGCCTTCCTGACACTCGTGCTGCTTATGGCGAAATAGCGGTTTAATAAACTTTCGGAAACTTTCGCCTACTGTGTTTTAAAGAGTTGTTTGTACCTTGAAGTTATTTATTAAATTTAGTACACTAATTTTCAGCTACGTTTCTTATTGTTTGCAGTGAAATATTTTGGTAAAATTTTCGTTCAGTGCGCTTAATTTCGTTGAGTGTTCCAGTCGTCGCTTGGATTTTTGGTTTTAGGTAAGAAACTGTGAGAAGTTCTTATGGTGTTTGTAATAGTTGTGGTTTATCAGTATTAATAAAAGTAGTTGGTTTCTAAGTAGAGAGCGAAATTCGAGATCATTATTCTTAGCTTTTTTAAATAGTTCAGCTATTCTAATTTAGCTTAGACATGTTGCTACGTTTTTGTCTAACACCTGAGTGTGCAGATTTTTGGTTTAATGCTAAGGAAAGCTGGGGCTGCAGTTCAGTGTTACGTGCACTATCTTCAAGCATTTCACGTTTCCATACAAACTGTGACAAATAAACTTTTAATTTCCTCTGCCATTTTGCTTACTTCGTAAAAAGCTATGTGCTGCCCATATAAAATAATCTTCTGTGAATATCAAAGATGGCTCTAAATGTACAGGGTGTCTGAGGTATATGTGCAGATGTTGTCATTGGTACCTTCCTGGAACCACGACAAATAATCTTTGTTTTTGGTCTAGAGAACCTATAACATTACCAATGTAGAATTCTCTCCAACTCTGACTGTGGAGGTGATTAGACTCTTTGATTGTCATCTTGGGTGTCATCTTTTGCGTAAGTGGTTTGTGTTATTGATATTATATTAGATTTCTAAAGTTACTCTCCCCATCAGTACAATGATTTTCTGAATAAATGTGAATGTGGCTATCTATAATAAACGCTATCGATTAGTAATTTTCTCGAAGGCATTATTGAGCGACATGTTGCTCCATTTTCACTTTCTCATTATTTCCGAAATCTAAGTTTCCACATTTTGAAAAAGAAGTCTAATTGCCTTTCAGGTTGAATCAGTTTCCACAGATTATCGTTTGGTAATCATGTGTGTATGCAATTTCCAAACGAATTGATACCAAACAGGTATAAGCCCAACTATCAATATGAATATTCAAAGAATTTCAAGTAAATAAAGGCTTTATAAAAATGTTTAAAACATGTACTAGCCATTACTTATAGCAAAAGCAGATGTAAACATTTTTTTAACATCTGTTGTTGGCTAACCACATCAATGTGAATTTCAATTATAAAGGTGCCAGAACTGCAGATCTTGTAGTGCATGAGCCAAACAATAGAGCTGGCGCAACTTCTGTCGTCTTATGTAACCAAAGCAATTACTTTTGATGGAATTACAATTTACATAAATAAATATAATTATATTTGTTGTTTTGTATTCAATAGAAGTTCCTTCATCATAAGCGTCACTCACTTTCAAGACGGTTCACCGCTTGCAGTTTCTAGAGGAATCTAGTAAGACACTGATCGCATACACAAAGCGTTTAAAATAAGGTAACGCCCTATAGGTATGCAACACACTTAACATACAGGTAATGCAGTTATGATCTCAACTGACCAGCGCCACTAGAAAAACTACCGTAGTCTACCTCAGCCTAAGATAGTTTTACAACGCTAGCTATAATTATTATTATGTTATGAAGTTCCGACATTGTCCTCAGATACCAACAGAAATATCTGCACTTACACTCTTAATACCCTGTATAGTGTCATATCATGTTTGTCTTCTTGATACTGTCAACAATAATTAGATTATGTTCGTTATCTCGTGTTCACTTCCAATTCGTCTAGTGTAGACCTTTGTTCACAGATACAAGCGAATGACAGCGAACACTGGCCAACTGTCTGCGCATGCACTTTCGCCTGCGTTCGCTATGACTCGCTTTGGTGAGGAGGGCTGCGTACTGACCCACGAAGAAGGTGTCGGTGGTGTCTGCGCGGCCGTACAGCTGCTGGCGCGGCCCCTCTGTCCAGCGCACGGTGTACGACTTGAGGTCCTCGCTGCCGAACAGCGGCGGCTCCCACGACACCATGTAGCCGTCGTCCGTCAGCTGCACCGTCACGTTGTGCGGCGGCCCGATCTGCTGGAACGAGCCTGCGCAGAGCGTTCCATTCTGAACTCCCAGTACACCAAACACAAACAATACTAAACAAAATACACAGAGAATACCAACGCTGTAGACACACGTGCAGCTTCTGTCAGGATATACTTTGTCTTGGAATAAGTAAATATCACGTAAAAATGTTCGTTTTTATTTTGGCTGTTTTTCTCGGGTAGTGAGCGACGAATTTATGACGTAGGCTCTGTGTCAAATATTGTTACCAGATGAAGTAGATGCGACCTGTGAGCGCCACAACAACGCAGACTATAGCAAGCAGTTATTATATTAATCAACAGTGGGCAGTACAGTAACCAGAGACAGATAACATACAAACTACTTAGAACAGTATACGTGCTGTCAGTTCTTTCAGGCATGTCCAAAAGAACAGACATCATGTTGATTCTGCTGCAACTAAGACCAGAGGTGTGCAAATTCTCCTTCCAGCCTGCCTGCCTCTGGCTCCTCCGCAACCATTGAAACTGCTCAGCCTGCCGAAATTGAGACACAAAAGTACGTATGTTCTGAAGCACATTGGTTAAAGTAGACCAGCCAGGGTTTCCACGAGTCTGGAAAGCTTCACGTGACCAGCCAACAGGTTGCGTTATCAATTCAACGCGATTAGCCAGGTATAGGTAGGTAGATCAACTACAGCTCATTTATCATAACGGTAGGAGAACCAAATGAACTTACCAAACTTAAATGAGATTTAGGATAAATTATCAATTAGAGAATAAATACCACCCAAGTCCAACAGATGAAAAGTTCTTGTGCGTTTATGAGGCAAATCGATAGGTGTCTCGCAATGCAAATTGTATAAAAAGTCACTAAACACTCATTTAGGAACCTCGAGTATGTTTCGACATGTTTATAAACTTGACGAGCAGTTTACTCACTCCATAAATATTTTGGAAGCGGACAAAGACTTAGTGGCTACCAAGTGTGCGAAAACCTGTACTAAGGACTTGAATCCATTTATCACTACATAGGCTTCCTAAATTTATGGCAAACATTCATTGAAATAAGACAATGTGGTATGCAACACAGTGCGAAAAAAGTTTAGTATGAAATAAAAGCTTCTTTTTCAGATATGTGCTTCTTAGGTTGACATAATATGAAAAACGAGCTTCGTGTTTCTTACATTGCATTTGCGGAATTTAGAATCAACTATAATGGCAACTTATAATAACGCGCAACACACTGTCTGAAAAAAGAAATTAATATCCGTATAATTGGTGCTGTATTGGCCGAAACACACTAAGGTTACAGAAACTATACTTCCAAACTTTTACTCTAGTTGTGGCTGCCATTGCAGTATAATATTCTTCAGCTTCTTAGGTGAAAACCATCTAGATTTTCAGAGATCGTTCTGCTCATTACAGAAAATATGTATTATAGATGACCTGATGATGGTTTGAACTGAGAAAAGGCAGTACTAGTCGAAACTGGTAAAGTTGCATAGAAATAAATAAGCCCGAAATCCGGTGAAAATGAAAAAAGGACAAATAAAATCCCATTTTCTGACCCACTCTGAACCAAATTGATTATACACTGAAGAGCCAAAGAAACTAGTACACCTTCCTGATACACTGAAGAGCCAAAGAAACTGGTACACCTGCCTGATATCGAGTAGGGCCCCCGCGACCAGCAGAAGTGCCGCAACACAACATGGCATGGACTCGACTAGTATCTGAAGTAGTGGTGGAGGAAATTGACACCATGAATCCTGCAGGGCTGCCCGTAAGAGTACGAGATGTTGGAGATCTCTTCTCAGCAGCACGTTGCTAGCCACCCCAGATATGCTCAATTATGTCCATGTCTGGGGAGTTTTGTGACCAGCGGAAGTTTTCAAACTCAAAAGAGTGTTCCTGGGCCACTCTGTAGCTGTTCTAGTCGTTCGGAGTGTTGCATTGACCTACTGAAATTGCCCAAGTCCTTCGGAATGCACAAGAGACATGAATGGATGCAGATTATCTGACAGGATGGTTACGTACGTGTCACCTGTCAGAGTCATATCTAGACGTATCAGGGGTCCCATATCAATCCAACTGCACACGCCCCATACCATTACAGAGCCTCCACCAGCTTTAACAGTCTCCTGCTAACAAGCAGTGTCTATGGATTGAAAAAGTTGTCTCCATACTCGTACACCTCCATTTGCTCGCTACAATTTGAAGCGAGACTTGCCCGACCAGGCAACATGTTTGCACACATCAACAGTCCAATGTCGGTGGTGACGGGCCCAGTTGAGGCGTAAAGCTTTGTGTCGTGCACTTATCATGGGTACACGAGTGGGTCTTCGGCTCCGAAAGCCCATAGCGATGATGTTTCGTCGAACGGTTCGCACGTTGGCGCTCGTTGATGACCCAGCATTGAAATATGCAGCAATCTGGGAATGGTTACATTTCTGCCACGTTGAACGATTCTCTTCAGGCGTCGTTGGCCCCGTTCTTGCAGGATATTTTTCAGCCGTAGCGACTCGGAGATTTGATGTTTTACCGGATTCCTGATATTCACGGTACACTCTTGAAATGGTCGTACAGGATAATTCCCACTTCGTCGCTAGGAGACGCTGAGTCCCATCTATCGATCACCGACTACATCATCACGCTGAAACTCACTTAAGTCTCGGTAGCCAGCCATTGTAGCAGCAGTAACAGATCTAACACCTGCGGCAGACACTTGTTGTCTTATACATGCGCAGCGCCGTATTCTGCCTATTTACATATATCTGTATTTGAATACGCATGCCTATTCCAGTTTCTTTGGTGCTTCAGTATATACTGCATTGAGACGTAATAGTCTGGTAAAAAGAGACTTTTCGTCACCTTTCGAACCCTACTCATAACACAGAATAAACTGCTATGTAGCGTAGCACAGAGGGAAGACAGGCAGGCAAGTAGGACATGTCCAGTCTGCTTGGGTTGGGCATAGCTTAGCTTGGACACGAGTAACCAATCTGCCCTTTCTGCTGCTAATGTGCGGGAGCTTACCTACCTAGCTAACAGGCGAGCATGGGCAGTTTAAAATCGGAACGTGTACACCCCGGATGAAGACACAAAGGAAAAAGGGACATTAACTGCCAGTGGGCATTGATTTAAATCAATGGGGAAAGTTAAAAATTTGTGCTGGATTCGTACCAGGGCCTCCAGCTTACTAGAAAGATGCGCTGATCACTAATCCACCCTAGTACACCTCCTGTTAGACCCAAATTCTCAACTTATCGACACGCTACTGACGTAATGCCCCTGCTTGTTATCCTTTTACTCGCAGACATGTCCAAAAGAATAGACACCACGCATTCATATAACATGTCTCAAAGGGCAGTGAATTCATTACCTTTAGTGCGAATATACAATTACGTTTGACCACCTGCAGGAGGACATGGACGGGAACTGTTGATAGATGTACTAGGTGGGAATGTGGGCAGACACTGTGTTCGGCTAGCGCAGAGGTTAATGTAGCTGCCTAGTAAGCAGGAGATTCAGGTTTAGAATTCCGGGCCAGCACACATTTTCATTCATCGCCGCTGATTCCGCATAAAGTCTCGATGCAACTTACATAAGTAGCTCCCTCGGTTTCCTTTCGTTTCTACCCCCTACACCTTCAATTTACATAATACCAGAACTATTCAAAAAGTAAGTTCCGATCGGTCGTGAAATGGGAACCAATGTAAAAACAAAAATGTTTTATTTGCAACAGTTAGGTACAGCTTCCAGCTACTTTTCTACGTAGTCCCCGCACCAACTTAGAAATATGTCGTAGCTTTGTGCCAGCTTTCCAATACTCCAGTCATAGAATAGGGCAGACTGTGCTTTCCGACAATTCTCTACGCTGGTCTACAGTTCGTTGACTGTGTCAAAATATTGTCTTCAACGCTAGCAGTTCGTGTGAGCAGAGATGAAACTCAGGGGCACCCACTTATGGGCTGTATTGCGGGTGATCAAACACTTCCTATCGCAAATGCTGTAGTAGCGTCTTCATTGCCCTAGAGAGTGCGGTCGAGAATTTACACTACTGGCCGTTAAGGTTGCTAGACCAATAAGAAATGCAGATGATAAATGGGTATTCATTGGACAAATATATTATACTAGAACTGACATGTGATTACATTTTCACGCAATTTGGTGCATAGATCCTGAGAAATCAGTACCCGGAACAACCAGCTCTTTTCGTAATAACGACCTTGATACGCCTGGGTATTGAGTCAAACAGAGTTTGGATGGCGTGTACAGAAACAGCTGCCCATGCAGCTTCAACACGACACCACACTTCATCAAGAGTAGTGACTGGCGTATTGTGACGAGCCAATTGCTCGGCCACCATTGACCAGACGTTTTCAATTGGTGAGAGATCTGGAGAATGTGCTGGCCAGGGCAGCACTCAAACATTTTCTGTATCCAGAAAGGCCCGTACAGGATCTGCAACATGCCGTCGTGTATTATCCTGCTGAAATGTAGGATTTCGCAGGGATCGAATGAAGGGTAGAGCCACGCGTCGTAACACATCTGAATGTAACGTCCACTGTTCAAAGTGCCGTCAATGCGGACAAGAGGTGACCGAGCAGGTAACCAATGGCACCCCATTCCATCACGTAAGGTGATACGCCAGTATGGAGATGACGAGTACACGCTTCCAATGTGCGTCCACCGCGATATCGCCAAACACGGATGCGACCATCATGATGCTGTAAACAAAACCTGGATTCTTCCGAAAAAATGACGTTTTGCTATTCGTGCACCCAGGTTCGTCGTTGAGTACACCATTGCGGGTGCTCCTGTCTACGATGCAACGTCAAGGGTAACCGCAGCCATGGTCTCCGAGCGGATAGTCCACGCTGCTGCAAACGTCGTCGAACTGTTCGTGCAGATGGTTGTTGTCTTGCAAACGTCCCCATCTGTTGACTCATGGATCGAGACGTGGCTGCAAGATCCGTTACAGCCATGCGTATAAGATGCCTGTCATCTCGACTGCTAGTGATACGAGGCCGTTGGGATCCAGCACGACGTTCCGTATTACCCTCCCGAACCCACCGATTCCATATTCTGCTAACCTTTATCAAAGTCGGAAACGTGATGGTACGCATTTCTCCTCCTTACACGAGGCATCACAACAACGTATCACCAGGCAACGCCGGTCAAGTGCTGTTTGTGTATGAGAAATCGGTTCTAAACTTTCCTCATGTTTGCACGTTATAGGTGTCGCCACCGGCGCCAACCTTCTGTGAATGCTCTGAAAAGCTAATCATTTGCATATCACAGCATCTTCTTCCTGCCGGTTAAATTTCGCGTCTGTAGCACGTCATCTTCGTGGTGTAGCAATTTTAATGGCGAGAGTGTATATAAAGAGCAGACACCACACGCAATATATTCAGGAACGATTGACAAATACTGGGGAAAGAAATACAGTAGAAGAAGAATGGGCAATTTTGAGAGATGATATATTGAAGGCAGCAGAGGGTCAAGTAGGTAAAAAGACGAGGGCTGGTAGAAACCCTTGGGTAACAGAAGAGATACTGAATTGGACTGGTGAAAGGAGAAAATATAAAAACGCAGTAAATGAAGCAGGCGAAAAGGAATACAAACGTCTCAAAAACGAGATCTACAGGAAGTGCAAAAATGCTAAGGAAGAATGTCTAGAAGACAAATGTAAGCATGTAGAGGCACGTATCAGTAGGGGTAAGACAGACACTGCTTCCAGGAAAATTAAAGAGACCTTTGGAGAAAAGACAACAATTTGTATGAATATCAAGAGCTCGGATGGAAAACCAGTCCTAAGCCGATAAGGGAAGGTAGAAAGGTGGAAGGAGTATTGAGGGGGTCTGCACAAGGGAGATGTACTTGAGGACAAAATTGTGGAAATGGAAGAGGACGTAGATGAAGATGAAATGGGAGATATGATATTGTGTGAGTAATCTGACAGAGCACTCAAAGATTGCGTGAGGAATCTGACAGAGCACTCAAAGACCTAAGTCAGAAGAAAGCCCTAGCAGCAGCCAACATTCCATTAGAACTATGATAGCCTTGGGAGAACTATGATAGCCTTGGGAGATCCAGCCACGACAAAATTACCATATGGTGAGCAAGATGTATGAGACAGGTGAAATAACCTCAGATATGAAGAAGAATATAATAATTGTGGTCCCAAAGAAAGCTGGTGTCGACAGGTATGAAAATTACCGAACTATCAAATTAATAAGTAATGTCTGCAAAATACTAACACGAATTGTTTACAGACGAAAGGAGAAACTGCTAGAAGCCAACTTCGAGGAAGATCAGTTTTGATTGTTGGAACACGTGAGGCAATAGTTACCCTACGACTTATCTTAGAAAATAGATTAAGGAAAGCCAAACCTACGTCTCTAGCATTTGTAGACTTAGAGAAAACTTTTGACACTGTCGATTGGAATACACTCTTTAAATTTCTGAAGGCGGTGGGAATAAAATACAGGGAGTGAAAGTCTATTTACAATTTGTACAGAAACTAGATATCAGTTATAAGAGTCGAGAAGCTCGAAAGGGAAGCAGTGATTGAAAAGGGGGTTAGACAGGTTGTAGCCTATCTCCGATGTTATTCAATCTGTATATTGAGCAACCAGTAAAGGAAACAGAAGAACAATTTGGAGTAGGAATTAATACCCACGGAGAAAAAATAAAAACTTTGAGGTTTGCCGATGACATTATAATTCTAGTAGAGACAACAAATGACCTGGAAGACTAGTTGAACGGAATGGACAGTGTGTTGAAGAAAGGGGGATATAAGATGAACATCAACAAAAGCAAAACGAGGATAATGGAATGTTGTCGAATTAAATCAGATGACGCTCATGGAATTAGAACAGGAAATGAGACACTTAAGGTAGTAGATAAGTTTTGTTATCTGAGGAGCAATATAACTGATGTTGGTCGAAGCAGAGAGGATATTAAATGTAGACTGGCTTTGGAAAGGAAATCGTTTCTGAAGAACAGAAGTTTGTTAACATTATAGGTTTAAATGTGAGGAAGTCTTTTCTGAAAGGAGTTGTATGGAGTGTGGCCATGTATGGAAGCGAAACATGGACAATAAATAGTTTGGACAAGACGAAAATAGAAGCTTTCGAAATGCGGTGCTACAGAAGTATGCTGAAAATTAAATGGGTAGATCACGTAACTAATGAGCTGAACAGAACTGGGGAAAAGAGGATTTTGTGGTACAACCTGACTAAAGGAAGGGATCGGTAGGACACGTTCTGAGGCATCAAGGGATCACCAATGTAGTATTGGAGGGAAGAGTGGAGTGTAAAATTCGTAGAGGGAGACTAAGAGATGAATACACTAAGTAGATTGAGAAGAATGTGGGTTGCAGTAGTTACTCGGAGATGAAGAAGCTTGTACAGGATAGAGTAGCATGGAGAGCTGCATCACACCAGTCTCTGGACTGAAGACCACCACAAAAACATATAAAAAAAATTAAACTATGGTTCTTTAGAGATCGGAGAGACATAGATTTTGTGATTACGTTAAGAACATTATTCTGAAAATCTCTGAAGAACGTGAGAAGAAATTGACAGATATATGTGAAAAAGATGATAACGTAAAGTGATCAATGTTAACGAAGCAGTTATCAAAAGCTAAGTAAGAAAGTTTCTGTCACAGGTATATTTACGAGAATAATATTTCCGTTTGTGTGTTCAATTAAATAAATGTTTAATCTTTAGCTTCGGAGTTAAGCAAACTGAATTTTCATCATTTACTTAAATCTACAAAATTTTCTGCTCAAGGCAGTGGTTTGAAGAATATATAAATATTATTCAGTAGGTAAATGTGAAATGATAAGGTGGACTGCACAAGGAGAGATAAAGTATTAGTCTGCCACTATAGAGGGTGAGTAATCAGCGGCAGTGTTGGCTGTCAGCAGAACACAAAGCTGCGAGAGGCAGACTGCATAAGAGCAACATCATGGCGCCCAGTATGAGCACTGACAACTCAATCAAAGGTGGTATGTCCGCTAATGAGTGGGTGGATGATGTTTAAATTATTTATAAGGGGAGTGACGTGTTATCATGACGCTCAATTTCATGCACATCACATTTATAATTGTTGACTTACACACTTAAGGTCTTACCTGTTTGTGAAACATTTAAATCCCATGCTTGTAATAGATGTGATCAAACAAAGTAAGCAGAACGGAATCGCTAAAATCCGGTATAACCGTGTACTGGAGAATTAGCTTCATCACGAATTCTTAGAAAGCTACTTCTTAAATATATTTGCTCTGTAAAGGATTGGGATTCTGAATAATCTTAATGAAGTGGGGGATTGAAGTCAATTTGTTTGATGAGCAGCATGGAAAAGCCTCTTTAGACACAGAGACTATGATCTGCTTAGGGGTTGGCTACTACCTCGACAGTGAAAGGCAAGCACTGGTAGTGCAACTTTAGTTGGATTAGTTTAATGCCAAATATTGAAACAGTCTACACTGACAGGCCGGAGATCTCTCCAGCTAAGATGGCTGCTAGCTAAATTACTCTGGTGGAACACCACGTCCTATTCCATACCATAGTACGAAATAACAAATTCACTCACTGTTCCAGCACGAACAGAAACGAAGTAATGCGGCACACGTCTATCTGAATTTAGAGATTTTAAACAGAGGATCGGTATAAGCCTAACGACAAGTAACATAGATCGTCAGCACGAACGGATGCAAGCCCCTGCCATAAAATAAATTCGTGGTACCATATTTCACTAGAAATAAGAAGTTTCACAAGCAAAAAAATTATTTAAATGTAAAGAGAGTAATTTTTTCAGCGTGAAGGTGCTGATATCCACAGGTTTAAACGCTTCCTGATTCACAAGTTGAAAATTAAATGATCCTATAGCATTGTTGGCGGGCACGACCCATCTGGGGAAGTCGAGTGCAAGTCTTATTTCAGTCGACGCCACATTGGGCGACTGGCGGGCCGGTGATGAGGATGTAATGATGAGAGGACAACACAACACCCAGTCCACGAGCGGAGAAAATCTCCAACCCGGCCGGGAATCGAACCCGGGCCCACTGCATGGCGGCAAGCAAGTTACCACTCAGCTAAGCAGGCGGATGATTCACAAGTTAATCCTGAATTTTAATTACATCTCGATGTTTCAGCAAGGCATTCGTACTCACCGGATCCACACGGCAGACTCTGCCGTCGTAAGTCTCATCTCGCTACCCGGGATGAGAAGGCTATTAACCTTCCACACGGCAAGCCACAGGACCATCCAAATGGCACGATTTTAAGAATTGCGGTTAAGTTCGGCTCTGCCTTTAAATCGCGTCCCGCCAACAAGTTTGAAAGGAAAGCTGAACGACACATCCCTCGGCTCCCAGAAGAGAAGGAAGGAAACCTTCACTGGCTAGCATCTCCGCCCCTATATTCCAATTTCATGCAGGTTTCAGCCTCAGGTTTTAGTACATGAGGAGGCATGGCTGGTTCCTCCAAGCATCGGCATGAGAAAGGAAAATGAAGCAAATCAAAACTAGCGGGAAAATGCTCTGAGCGGAATACAAAATAGGTGAATATGCTCCTATTTAAAAGATTCTGGCTGATAAGTTCGGTACCACCCATTCTGTAAATTTAAAAAGTTTCCAAAAATTTTTCCATGCGAATGTATCACTCACTTTTATGCTGAAAGAGGAGACAGTGGCAGCAGGAAAGTGACTGAGAAGTAATAAATCCTCTTTTCAACATGCAACTCATCTCCCCCTCCCACGAGGTACCCTAACTCTAACTCGCCGACATCCACCAGTCGATCGCTGTGTCTTTCATACTCGTCCACTCCCACCTGCCCATTCTCACTTATTCAGCCAAACTCGTTGTCATTATCTCTTTGTGTCTCTCTGTCATTATCTGCTGTGCCACAGCCACGGCCCCTTCGTTCTGTTCTACCACTACTGTCTCCTCTCACTCTCACGGTCTCCCTATTGCTCTCTCTCCCTACAGCTATCTCATTCATTCATTCCCACTGATGCTGGCTCTCATAACTGTCGCTGTTTCTCTCGTCCTCGCTGTAGTTGCTCATTCTCACTGGATCTCACCCACTTCTGCTTACTCCGTCTCTTTTTGCCTCTCCCTCTGGCACTGTCTTCTTCAATCTTTTCTTAGCTTTGTCCTGTCACTGTCAACTATGGTCCACTGCGACTGTGTCCTTCTCTTTCTGCCTCACTGCCATTGTCTCCTTCGCTCTTTCTGTCCCACAACCACGGTCTACTATCTCCTTCTCTTTTTCCCTGCCACTGTCTCCTTCTCCTCAGCATAAAAAACGCGAATATGTTCAAATGTCAATATTTCTGCGACCGTTTTTAAAGGTGCTGAGGAAGGCAGAATGACGCTGCTGGTACCCTACTTTACAGTCGGCTCACTGCAGAGGTGTTACACTCTGCAGCCTCTCAGGGACATAGCCAATCTTAAACAATGCATGGCGTCGCCTAGAAGCATTACGGATGAATTTGTATTGTTCACAAGTAGTGCCCCGTGATGTTATCAATCACCGGTAAATCTCTGATACACATACCTTGCAACACATCGTATATGAGGCAAGTGACAGACGCCAGACGCCAGACTTGAAGAATGTAATAATTCCTCTTCCAAGGAGGGCAGGTAGAGATATTTGTCAAGATTAATGAACCACATCCTTAATACTGCATAGTTGCAAGTTACTCACGAAAATTATTTATAGAAGAACGGAAAAACTGGTAGAAGTCATCATCAACGAATATCAGTTAGCGATTTGAAGAAATGCAGGAATCTCGAGTCCACACTGACGCTATGACGTACCTTAAAATGTTAAACAAAGGCAATCCTACGTTTATAGCATTTGCAGCTCGTTTTGTATTATCACGTAATAGGGGAGAGAGTGTGGCAGATATGATACGCGAGTTGGGATGGAAGTCATTAAAGCAAAGACGTTTTTCGTCGCGACGAGATCTATTTACGAAATTTCAGTCACCAACTTTATCTTCCGAATGCGAAAATATTTTGTTGGGCCCAACCTATATAGGTAGGAATGATCATGAAAATAAAATAAGAGAAATCAGAGCTCTAACAGAAAGGTTTAGGTGTTCGTTTTTCCAGCGCGCTGTTCGAGAGTGGAATGGTAGAGATATACTGTAGTATGATTGTGGTTCGATGAACCCTCTGCCAAGCACTTAAATGTGAATTTCAGAGTAACCATGTAGATGTATTTCCATAATTGGAGAAAGCGTCTTGAAATGGTAATTTGAAATTCTGTAGGTAGCACAAACAAAATGTAGCTTGTACAGGGAAGAGATATTCGGTTTAAGAAGCGATGGACATGAAAGAGAAGCAGTACTCAGTCTGTACACTGATGAAGCAGCAAAGAAAACCAGTAAGAAATTTGCTAAGGGTATTAAAGTTTGAAGGAAATAAATACTCTGCTGTTTGTTGATGACATTGTAATTCTGCTGAAGACGGCAATTGTCATGCAAGAACAGTTGTGCAAAATGGATAACAACCTGAAATGAGATTAGAAAGAAAATTTAAGAAGAAGTTAAATGACGGTAATACAATGTAGTCCAGTTAATTCAAGCGAGGCTGAGGGAATAAGTTTAGGAAATGAAACACAAGAAGTAGTCAAAGAGTTTCGTTATTTGTGAGCGAAATAACTGACAAGGGCGAAAGTAGAGAGAATATAAAACACGGATCGGAAACAACCAGAAAACCATTTCTGAAAAACAGACATATAAATGTCGAACATAAATTTAGGTGTTAGGTAGCTCTTCTGAAGGTACGAAATATGCACCAGAAGGAAGCGGCGACTTGAAAAATCACTACGTAAATCACATTGGGCAAGGTTTGATAATACATTCTTAGGTGAATATTAATTTAAGTTATGAACGACTTTAAAATTGTCTGAGAAGTACAACACTAATCTTCTTTTTACACAGTTTCGTTGCATATATTCAGATGCTTGCCATGATTATGAAATGTTTTGTATTACAGAACACAACTCCTTTATGGGGTGAGGCAGTCATTGGAGTCAGGATGTAAAACATATTAGTTTGTGGTTAGATGTAGCCGAGCAAAAAAGAAGCAGCTCCTTGTTTTGGACATGATAAATTCAGAAATCTTAAAAGTTCATTTGCAGTCAACATTACGAGAAGCTACACGATAAATGTCTTTCTTCAATCTATTTTCCAGGTAAGTAGCAGGATCAGTATCTAATGGCTTTCGCTATGTTTCTCCTTCTTACAAGTTTATCGTCCCCAAAGCCGGTTTCTGCCAGAAGTTCCATCCTTTTTAGATAATTCACGTTAAAGTGTTTTATTTTCTGGTACAATCACATAAAATTTCAAATGCATATTACATGTTTTGGCCATCACCGACTACTTTCACCTCTACAAGAGTGAAATGAAATGAAAATAAGTTGCTTCACTTAACCAGCCAAATCACTGGAGTCCCAGCGCACGTCCAACGTTTTCTTTTAATATTAATGTTTACAGACACACAATAAAAATGAGGTGTCATGTGGGATGTATCAACCATAGATTATGGTATTGCGGATACTTCTTCAGGTCTCTAATCACATTAATCATGTAAAAAGATTCTCTTTATTCAATACTTACTGTTTGAAATTTTAAATGATTTTAAAATTTGATTTTTTAAACGTAATTTCCCTGTAGTCATTACATAATTTCCTTGTAATTAAACATGGTAACTAATACCACACTTTTTTAACAAAATTTTAAAGATTATTTTAACTAAAAACACTAATGTACACTTTTGATGGGTGTCAAATATGTAACCGATTCTTTCATTGCTTCTTGGTCGAACAAATTCATAAGTATAAATGAAAACCAAATATTGTATGCGTTCTACAGGGTTAACTTACTATCTCAACTGGTTTTCAGCTTACGAGGCCGTCATCAATCTGATACTTTCATTTATAATAATGTTAAATATATATATATTAATATATATAATAATGTCAAATATATCAAAGGTGCGTGAATAGGTACACGCCACCAGGTAATTAACCTTTGTATGTAATTACTTGTAATTAAAATACGATAAAGTTTACACATTTTTAATACAATTTTGTTTATTATCTTGACTAAAAACACCTATGTGTGTAGTTTTTAATTGGTTTTAAGTACATCCAATGTAAGTGCAAGAGCACACATGAATAGTTAGCTACATGGCCGCCAGGATTTAGCCTCTTTACACAACACAGTGCTCATTTATTTCCATATAAAGTGTTTTTGTCAATACGCCTGTGAGAGAACTACTTCTTTCTCTTGTATTTTATATTCTTGAATTTCTTTGGTAACTGTAAAGCTTCATTTCACTTATTTTCATTGCATTTGCTCTCACGTAGCTCTGACAATGGCTGGTGATGGCCGGAAAAAGTCATTTAAATTTGAAATTTAGTGCGATTGTGCCAGAGAATAAAACTTTTTAAAGACAATTTTATCAACCACAGACCTTCTCATAACTACTGGCACGGCATTCCTTCCAGGAACGTAATTGGTGTTGGTCTTATGCAATCTTGCTTCGATATTAAAGCTGTCAAGATCTGCCTTCTTCTTTGTTGGGACTGTTATAGGCATCCGTAAGTCCGAAGATATTTTGCCTGTTTCATACATATTACATACCTGTTGCCGCGTTTTTCTCGCTGTTAGCTCTCCTGAGGATCTTAATAATTCTGGCGGTAAGGGAACGAGTGTAACATCGCACTCTTCCGAGGGACGGACCTGAAACCAGGTAGGCAGGACGAGGACAGAGCGAGGTCACAGAAGGGAAGATGCGAGGCGCCAGTACTTGCTTGAGTTGACATGTTTACGATCCGGCTGGCGCCACTGCACGCGTCTGGCACCAGGAAGCAGCGCATCTGCGGAGCAGGCGAGTATCACTGAAGCCTCCCAGTGGCACAATGCCACGTTTGTCACGATGTTGTTGCTGCGGCCTTCAGTTCGTAGGCCAGTTCGATGCTCTCTACACTAGTCTCCTCTGTGTAAGCCTCTGATCTGTGCATAACTACTACAGCCTACATCCTCATGATCCTGCTTACTGTTTTACTTATTGTATTCATCCTCTACGATTATAACACCCAACAATTTTGTCGTTTACCTAACTGAAGATTCGTTGATGCCTCAGGAGGTTTTCTGTCAGTTCACTCCTTTTCTTTATTCAAGCAGTTCCATCAGTTCTTTTATTCTGCACTTCTATTCAGTACCTCCTCGTTACCCATTTTATTTTCAGTATTTTTCTGTAGCATCATATTTCAAAAAGCTTCATTTCTCTTCGTGTTTGAACTGTTTCTTATCCACATCTGACTTCCATAAGAGGCTACATTGTAAACAAATTCCTTCAGGAAAGGCTTGATAACACCTAAATTTATATTAGATGTTACTCTTTTTCAGAAGCGCTTTTCTTCCTAAAACCAGACTACATTTTGTATACAGTTACTTTGTTGCCGAAATAGCAAAACTGATATACTACTTTTAATATTTCGTTTCCTAATCTGTTTCTTTCAGTGTAACCTCATTTAATTCGAATAAATTTCATTTCCCCTGTTTTGTATTTGTAGATGTTAATTTTCTCTTCTCAACACACTATCCATACCGTTGAACTGCTCTTCCAAGTCCTTTACCCTCTCTGACAAAATTACAGTGCTATCGCTAATCTGCAAAGTTTTTATTTCTTTTCCAGAATTTTAATTCTCTTTCTAATTTTATCCTTGGTTTCCTTTACTGTCTGCTCAATGTACAGATTCAATAACATCAGGCAAGAGTTATCAACACTGAACGAATTTTTCGATCTTTGGAGTATGGAACGTACGTGAAGACGTACTGGTGGAAGTAAAGCTGTGAGGCGATGCAATGAGTCACCGTTGGGTAGCTCAAATTAATAGAACATTTGCCCACGAAAGGCAAAGTTCCTGCATTCGAGTTCCGGTGCGGCATACAGTTTTCATCTGTCAGGATGTTTGATTATAAATCTTTTTCACTCTCTTCCCACCTGCCGCTTCCCTTGCATGTCGGTTATCCACTGTGAAGTTATATGTCTGGCGGGTGCAGCTGCCGTCAACAATTCTCTCCAAGCCGCGCGGAGTGGACGCGCGGTTAGAGGCGCCATGTCACTAATCGCGAGGCCCCTCCTGCCGGAGGTTCGAGTCCTCCCTCGGGCATGGGTGTGTGTGTGTGTTGTTATTAGCATAAGTTAGTTTAAGTAGAGTGTAAGTCTAGGGACCGATGACCTCAGGTGTTTGATCCCTTAGGAATTCACACACATTTGAACATTGGAACATTCTCTCCAAACCTGAAATGAAAACCCTTGCAACGTTTGATTTTACATGTTTTTTTTTAAAAGCGTTTCGAAATTCTTGAGCTATCTGAATCTAAGCAGGAGGGTAAAATACTTCGAATCAGACAACTAGTTTCGAATCTAAAACAATAATTTAAATAGTATTAATCATGTAAATATGGTTCACGGGTAAGACGTCGAATGTCGTTGAGAAAACTTTTGTCGGCGTAACTGACCGACATCTTAAGGGGCGGCGAACAAGCTGCTCAAGCTGCGATCGACGCCTCCCACTTATGACAGTCAGAAGAAAAACTTCGCAGGTATCAAAGCGCCAAATTTCGGTGAACAATAGCCCAGATATCCTGACCGGTGGCGAGAGAGACATCTACGCCACCTGTCGGAAGATGAACGCGCGCGCTGAGGCTGTCAGTCTTACTGTACGCTGCCGTCGGCTGCCCCGACGTCATCTGTCGGGAGCCGCCTGCCGGAATACGTGTCTGCGCTGGCGAGTGCGCGTCCTCGACGTTGTCCACCAAATATCTGTGTCACCATCGCAGCGTCATCCCTCGTACGACCTTCTTTGTGTTCGCTGTGATTTTAACATGGGCAGCGGTGGATTCCACGCCGTGCAGAGGTGGTATCCTGTGTTAAGCAAACTAGTAGATCTGCAAATCTCCACTACTTCTTCAATAACAATGTCCCAGAAGTGTGTGTCTAGCTGGTCCAGATGTGTGTCGATTTTCGACACATCTGTCCTCTACGGTACAAGTTTTCCCAATTGTGAGATCTTAAAATCATATTTTGGATGTTGATGTGTGACTGTCAGATTTCGCGGCCACACATATATTGCCGCAGTTGAGCAGTTATATCTTGGGAACTACACAGTGTAGAAGGCTGTGAATTGCTTTGTTTTGTACCTACTGCTACGTCTCAGAAGTTGACATTACGAACAAACAAATCAGTCCTTTGTTTCTTATATTAGTTTTCGTTGAGTGTGATTATCGGCTATTTTTTGTAGTAAGATAACTTCTGTTGCCTTTTATACATATTATGGGAAGGCCATTAGCGATAACTGTGACAATTTAGAGAAGATGAAAAGAGCTGTGTGGAGCACTTTCTTTCATCGAATATCAACCAATGAAAAGCCATGTCATGCTTTGTGTCCACCTCCACAAAACACTTGGTGTAAATATAGGCATGCTGAATTTTCTGGCGCCCTGCATGAATTTACACATAAACATTCTCTTCCTTTGGCAGTAATGGAGGCAATCAAACCTATTTACAGAGATTTGGCAAATCCTGAGCTACTAAAGAAGTCTTTACATGGGAAGACCCAGAATGTGAATGAGTCTTTCAATAATGTTGTGTGTGGTGCCGTGTGCTAAAATGTATTTGTTGACTTTATGGCTCTAAAGTTAGCATAGGACATACAATGTCCCGTTAAACGATCATCTTTCACTGAGCGTAAAAGATCTTTGTGATTCATGCGTGGAATAAAGACGCATTTCACTTTATCTTTATCCAATAATCTTCTTATTTTCGAAGAAACGCCGCCGATGTATGGGTAAACGACCATTGCTCTTTGTTCTTAACTTTTTTCCAGCTCCTCGCTTTCTCTAGCACGCCACGGGTGCAGGGCACGGCGGATTTCCCGTTCAGAATATCCATTCTCTAAAAATACTGTAAGAAGGAAGCATAGCTCATCAGATAAGCTGTCAGAGTCCGATATGGCTCGTGCTCTATGGACCAGCGTCCTAAGCACGCCACTTCGTTCTGGCGAGAACCATATTTACAACCAGTTTGTCGGGAAAGCTTCAAGCAACGCAGTATTAATCAATTAAATCTTCAGTACGGAAACACCGATTACCTTCCGAGCATGCTTCCTATATAAAACATAAGACCTGATTCATATTCTACAGATCAAATACTGTTGTTTGATATGCGAGACGATGAAATGTTCTTTTTATGGTGGTAGTATTGCGGTGAATTGTCATGTGGAAACGGTTCAACCGTGTAAACGTGATTTGAACCCAGTTAAGATCTTCGTTTCTTACCATGAATCACGGAATTATACAGTTAACTGACATTCTGGCTAAGTTAATAACATTATGTTTAATGCTCAATACCTCATTATCAAGTATAGATCGTTTTACACACTAACAGTGGCGTCCCGGGCCCGTTACACAGGTATTTCTTGTGTTCATACACATTACAATTTATTTGCTTGTGTTAAGAGACAGGTGCAAACGCAGTCCCATAAAATAATTTTCCGCAAATGTCTCTCTGTATTATAATAGATTTTTCGACGAATAATCGTTCTGTAAGTCAAGTAGAAATGCAGCAAGTCTCACTTGCTTAGCATCCACCTTTAGAGGTCAAAACACTGCAACGGACCGACTCATCTTTAACGGTTAACGTACTGCAACAGAACGACTGTAACTTCTTGTCTTTCCACACCATTTCCTGCGAAAAATATAGACGGATTCACACTTAAAGCGCGCGCAGGGAATACACAGTCGATACTCGTATTGTTTAATGCAGAAACATAGATCCAGACACGTTTCTAGACAGTAACGTATATGTCTTACTCTTTTTCGCTTTTCCAATTGCCATTGAAGGATTTGTGTTCCCCGATTTAATGCATCCTGTGTAGTGTCTTCACAGAGTAAACATTTCATAAAATCATTCAGTACCATTAAGAAAGTCTATAAAAAGAGCTTTTATGAAAGTTATTTCATTTCTATAATATGCCATCAAAAGAAGATAAAACTGAATTTATTTGTAGTACTTACAGCCATCATTACTTACCCAGTTCTTGTGCCGAACTGTTGTGGACAGGACTACCTAAAAAATGAGATTACTATTTCAGTCTCAGAAACATCTTATGCTACTGGACTGGTAAAATATGTAAAAATATTTCCTTACACTTTGAATATACATACTCAGTTTATTTCAAACAAACTTCATCGAAATATCTGCATTGACATTTCGTCTTTTCCAGCAATTAGTGTTTGATTTTGTGGGTAAAAACTTGATGTCATTTAGGCATGACACATTTGTATCTTAACAAGGTGATATTAATCTGGCAACTTTACACAACAGCATTTACAGAGAATTTTTGTGAGCGTTTGTCTGTTCAAAGCATTTGCGGTAAGCAAATAATTTATGATTTCTTAGGATGTAATGACTGATGACATAAGTAATATTTTTACTCCAGGATGTTTCATTTGAAGAACAGTTTATTGACATTTTATGTTACGAGCGTGCATATAAAATTTCTAAATGTGTCATTTATTTTTTTTCTTTCTCTCAAAATAAATTTTTATAGAAGCAACTCGACTTAGTACAGCACACTTTCTGTGTAAGGATACTGCCAATGGTGTCGGATTGGAAATGTAGGTCAGCTGACAGCTCCAAATGATACAGGCGTCCTAAGTTGTTAATTTGCGAGAAAATGACTGGTCGGAGGTTTTCAGTTTGGGAGTAAGTCGCATTCTGACATATCGGTTACTCAGCTTGCACCGCTTTCTACTGTTTAATTTGACTTAACAAGCAAAAACGCCTCTGTCCCCTGTACAGGGTGTTCACGGCGTTCATTTTAACTGAAGACATTGCAACATAATGGAAATTATATATCAGGTGGAAAATATGTATTTCTCATTTTGTTTGTGTCGGAGAGGGCCATCCAACGACAGCACTGTCGACCCGCCACCCCACCCAATGAGTGGTCGGTCAGAGGCATCTTTAAAATCTTCAGTAGAAATCCCCATTTTTTATTGCAGATTGCAAAATATTCATACGTTTTGTCTGAAGCATTTTCTTAGTTTCGCCATAGACGGTGCAGTAATCGGAGGAACAGAAATGGGTGCACAACCGTAATTTAGACATGCTGCTCAATGACCCTTGAATATCCGATGGCAGGTAGGACCCTGTCTCCACGCTGCAGATGTAGGACAGGCCAGTATTTCGTAGCTTCTAATTGGAAACCCCCATCGCGACGTTGTATTCCTCCGACATTCTGAACAGGTGACTAGTCGACGAGTCACCCTGGCCGTATAGCGAACTACGATGCATCGCAACAGGCAGTACACTGCCACGGGAGCTCACCTGCCGTGCAGACAGAACAGAGAGCGGCCCTAATCTTTAGAATATTTGTTCAGTGTTTATTGCCTGCACATCCAACTACCATTTGGAGAGCAGACATGCAAGTGGACGATGAATAGCGCAACCACACAAGAAAAAACTGTTGAGGCTACTGTTGCCTCGTATGGCGAGCGTTTTTCAGAGAAAACTCGCTCTCGTTCGTTATTTCAAAAGGTTGTGTACGTCTTTACGTCTGATGGCAGCGTACAGACCGGCAAAAGGAAACGAAGCCAACATGTAACACGAGAAGCTAATGAAATAGCTGTATTAAGGGCAGTGCACCACAACCACGGGTAATTGCCTGGCTATTACACCGCGATTCCGTTATGTCCGTAATACTGCATAGCCATAAGAATCATCCATACCACGTGTCACTGCATCAAGAACTTCATGGTGCCGATTTCCATAAACTGGTAGTGTTTTGTGAATGGGCACGTCAAAAATGCAATCGACCCCCTTGTTCTTTGCCGGAGTACTGTTTTTCGAAAAGTCTACATTCACAAACTATGGTAGCATTAATCGCAGTAACATGCATTATTGGAATGCAGACAATCCCCACTGATTACGGCAAGCTGACCGTTAACGTCCTTGGACAGTTAACGTATCGTGGGACATCATGGGGAACAAATTCACTGGACCGTATTTCATCGACGGCACGTTGAATGGAAGCAAATATCGAACGTTTCTCGAACAGGAACTACTTGTACTACTGCAGGATGTTGCCCTGGACGTTTGAAAAAGCATCTGGTTTCAGCATGACGGTTGCCCAGCGCATTACGCAATTGTATCACGGGAGGTGTTTACACTGGTTGGTGGATTGACACAGGTGGCCCTATTAAATGGCTCGCTAGGTCGCGGACTCGACGTCGCCGTATTTCTTTCTGCTGGGATATTTAGAAGATAAGGCGTACCACAAAGTGGCAACAGGCCGTGAATACTTGATCGATCGCATCAGAAACGCCCGTGCTGATATTCCCGCAGATATGCTTCTGTCCGGTGCACGGTCATTTGAAAAGCGGATCACTAAGTGGATTTAAGTTGGTGGTACTACGCTTGCATACTTACTCTAATTGGAAAAGTAGAGTAGCGTTCGATGCGAGCGACGATCATTGTCACTCGTCGAGTTCGATATGTTGGAGGAATACAATGTTGCGAACAGGGTTTCCAATTACAGGTTCTGAAATACTGACCTACTCTACCCTCGCAGCACTGAGGTGGTGTCCCACGCGCCACTGGATATTCCAGAGACCTTGAGTAGTATGTCGTAAATTACGATTGTGTGCCCATTTCTATTCCTCCCATTACAATGCCGTCAGTGGCGAAACAAATAAAATGCCTCAGACAAAACGTATGTAGATTTTGCCGCAGAATCGTAATTTTCAATAGAAAACGGGAGTTCCCATTGAAGATTTCAAAGTTGTCCGCTGCCATCCACGCGGGGGGTCGAGTGTGGTATGTATGTCCCTCTCCGAGACAAACAAATTGGAATCATAACTTGTTCTGGTCCGATGTGTAGTTTCGGAACATTTGAGTGTCTTCGGTTAAAATGAACACCCTGTATAACTAAGAGAACACCACATTGAATTTACACCACGAATATAAACGCTATTGAACGACGTATCTGCACGTGCGGTAACTAAAATACTACTGTAGTTTTGCGAAATAATAAAAACATATGTGTGGGAATAACTATTTTAAATTTTACCTTTCAACCGCGAGAAATGTGTTGTTACGTCACCAGAATAATTGTTTAACTCTTTCAAAGATCCATTATGTATGTTGATGAAACACGTAGGATCTCCATAGTTCCGAATGGGGTTCCGCACGCTGATAATTTGATTAAACTTCATAGGAAACATTAGACTTAAGTGAGATATGTTAGTGGCAGCATACATGGCATAGGACACTGAAAACAACATCGCGAGTTGAGATGTTTTTCAAATGTGTCTAAATTGAGAACCGAAATTTTTAGACGTCTGGTCACGTTAAAACACTTCTTCTCGCAAACCATGGATATGGAAACAGTATATAGTACAGATTTCTAAGATCCTGTGTACTATTTACTGCGAAGAGAAGGCGAACCGTTCGTATATGTCTCCTATGAGCGAATTCGCTAAGAAGTCTATTTTTGCTCTTTGTCAGTCGAGTAAACGTGAAGTCAAAACATTGTTATGTTCTAGAGAGTTTCGTGAGGCATAGTTTGTGAGAAAAACTTTGAAACATATCCGTAAGCTTATCTGTTTCGGGGTCATCGGCATAACTTCGGTAGCGAGCGTACATTTTTATGAATGAAAACTTTGTGTTAGTGGTCAATGGATTGTTCTGGTGTAAAATAAGACTAAAATACTAAATTTAAAGAAGTGGCGTGTTTCACCAAAATTTTAGAACTTGTACGAAGTGAATGTTATTATGTTAGAAAATAACTATAATACATGCAGTTTTCAGAAAACTGATGTCAGACACGTGAAAAATGTGAAACAAGTACTACTGGAATGGGAAAGTATAGGTTGCTGCTGTATGTGGACGCAGTGATATACCGAAAAAACTTATCGCTATATTGTCATTAATTAAACATTTACTTATTCGACAGAGTAGAGTATATTATCAAATTTCACCTTATTCTAAAAATATAAAAGCTACTACAAACTAACAGAAATTTTGGTGAATAACGCAAACACCCACAAATATTTTTAAAATGCTTTATTCCAGTGCTGTAGCCTGTTTCGAGCCACCGTGCCAATCTTCAGATGCGTAACATTTCCAAATTGCACTGATAATTTCTTTAGCAGTATGTCGTCATCTCCCGCGCTGCATAACAATGTTTAAATATGTAGGGCCAGTTTATAGGATGTTTCATTAACAAAAACACGCCAATGTGGCTGTATTTATCTAAAGTTAAAGTAGTTTGATGTACTTATATGTGTTCCACTGGGTGGCGATTAGTTTTGTTGTTGTAGTTATGGTTATCCATATTATAAATAAATCATTATGGCACACTTCATAATTTTCTTAATGTTAGTTTTAGTGCTATATGTTCTTTGCATTTGATGATTTAGTTTACAATGCAAAGTAAATCCAATAAGATAGGATATAAAGGTGTCAGTCATTCCCCATAGATCACAGACATAAATTAAGCAAAGGAGACGTGTGGGATGTGCAACATTCAGCACATACATAATGGAAAACTGGTTGTATTCTAAGAGTGAACTTATTATTTAAGGACTATAGGACAAGTTCTTTTCATATTTTTTTTTATCGAATGGTAGCGGAAATTTTACGATATATTATAAAGCACCAAAATCAGCACACTCAGAGTAGCCTGATAAGAACCTTTTCAAATTTTTAACACTTCCTAAAAACCTTCTACAATGTAACATGCAAAAGTTCTGTTTTAAACAACCATTTTATGATGTCACGTCAAAACTATGAAACCTGTACTGTAATGTTGACTTAATGTCTGTGTTGCCCTCACCCCACAATACACCTTTTTACTTTTATGTCCCTCAACTAACTTATAAAATGTAATGATCCTCAGAAGTTGTGTAATGTAACTCTTTGTGTATGTGTATGTGTAATTCATAATTTTAATCTGATGGGTTTATGATATTTCGTTAAAATTTCTACTACCAGTTGTTAAAAAAAATGAGAACAATAATAATTTCAGTATTAGAGTACAAGCATTCTTCTGTTTTTAACATGTTCAGCGTTGAACATCCCACATATGTTTGCCTAGTTTACATCTTTCATCAATGGGACATGGATACCTTAAAATCTCTGCTTAATGGATGGGGGAAGTGAATGATATCTTTCTACCTCTAGTTAATGGATACTCTTTGGATTGTAAACAGAATCATCGAATGCAAAACACATGCATGGCATTCTAACTGACGTTATGAATATTGCGATATTGTGAAGTGTGCCACAAAGATTTGCCTACAATGTGTGTGCTGTTAGCTACGCAACATCTTGTGTACCAGCCTGGATAACCATAACGAACAGAACAAAAGTATTTGCCATCCTCTCGAACCCTTCCTCCTTATATAAAAATAAATGCAGGCCTATTAACATGTTTTTGGTTCAAATGGCTCTGAGCACTATGGGACTCAACATCTTAGGCCATAAGTCCCCTAGAACTTAGAACTACTTAAACCTAACTAACCTAAGGACATCACACACACCCATGCCCGAGGCAGGATTCGAACCTGCGACCGTAGCAGTCCCGCGGTTCCGGACTGCAGCGGCAGAACCGCTAGACCACCGCGGCCGGCAACATGTTTTTATTAATGAAACAACTTAGAACGTGGCTCTAAACATTCAAATACTGTTTCAGAATGTAGGAGCAGACGGCGTGCTGCCGGCTAAAAAATCAATATAATTGGCAATGTTAGACATCTGAAGATGGACATGGTAGCCCGAAACTGGTTATGGCTTTGGAATAAAGCATTGTAAGAGAGTCTGTGTCTGGTTGCGTTATTCACCAACAATCATTAATGGCCATAGAGTTCACAAGTTTAAACATATAGAAAACATCAATCAACTTTGTTTCTCGAGGAGGTGCTGACACTGCGATAAACAGCTTACTTCAAGCAGATGCTGATACCTACTGGCTGGGAATAGACAGAAATGAAACCAAATGATGCACAGTACGTACATGATGTAAAGTACATCACGGAATGAGGCACAGTGTGTTTAGTTTATTCCATGAGCTAGGAAAAAATTTATGTTGCATACTTGATGCAAGATTGAGAAGGATAAGGGTCGACGAACGCTCTTGTCAGCTTTTCAAAAATCAGCGGCACCTCGCACCCACATAGTATACCTCCACCAGTGTGACAATTAATGACGGATTGCAGGCAGAATGCTCATCACTATGTAATGCGGGCATTAACGTTAAAGGAAACTGATACTGCACTATTCAGCAGCATGCACCTCATGCCTCATGGCTTCTTAATTGTGGTTTAAAATGAGACTGTCATCTCAAAACGTATTATCTGTTATAGGGTAATATCCTCTCCAAGTTCCGAATAATACACAGTTAGAGATGATATCTGGCATTTTTCATTGGTTGTACGAATGAGAAAGAAAAGAAGAAAAAGGCAACAAAGCTTTTGAAAAGCATCCGCTCGAGTCAGCCTGCCGGTATCATTTGCAATGAGAGTACCAGTTACTCAATCAAGAGATAAAGAGGTGCTTTTGGCATTCGTAGTAGTAATAAAGGGGTATTGATATGCCAATATTTCTTGCGTGAAGACTTCAGAGGTTATTATTCCCCTCTAACTCAATATCTCTTATTAATTGGGGGTTGATTTGAATTTGGGAGAGTATTAACTGTAGGGGAAGACAGAGATTGGAATACATACAACATATAATTGAGAGCACATGATGCAGTTGCTACTCAGATGAAGAATCGATGCAGGAGAGAAATTCGTGGCAAGCGCATCAGGCAAGTCAGAAGACTGATGATTGAAAGCATCGATGATAAAAAATATTGCAGACTATTACACAAACGTCGTGCGATTTTCATTCACAACGTATAAAATATTCTACCACGAACCAACGGAACAGTCAGCCAACGCAGATGTGTAGTGTGCCGTGAGTCTCGACACAGGGGCTGTCGCCGCGCAGCGCTCACCTTTGGTGCGGACCTGCAGCATCTTGCTGAACATCCCGTCGCCGTAGGAGTCCTGGCTGAGCACCATGAACTCGTACGTCCTGCCGGGGCCCAGGTCGCGCACCGTCGCCTCTGTGCTCGTGCGGGACGCCAGCTTCATCGTCCGCCACTCTGGGGTGTCCGCCGGCCGGTACCTGCCGGCAGGTCAAACACAAGCTGCATACTTGCCGACAGGATACTAAGCAATATGGTTACCAAGTCTTTCACCACGGAGCCTTGTTTCGACTTAGGTCTTTCAGAAGATCTGTCAAATTCTTCTCGCAGTATCATATCTTCTATTTTGTCTTCATCTATGCCCTCTTTCATTTCTATAATACGAGGAAGGTAAAGATACACCGTACGCCAGCGGAACAGGAGAGTTTTGGCGAACAAGTTGGCAACACTGGTGTTAACCTTGAACAGTTAGCTTTCTCCTCGCGTTCGTTCGGCAGTTGAACGTTGCTTCTCGTTGGAGTACTTCGTGTTTAGGGGGGGTAGGACGTCAAACGGGCCGACTTGGAGCAGGAGAGCCACCACAGGACATTTTATTTTCTACTGTCTATACTTTTACAAATAAATTCATAAAACTTTCTCAGCATGACCAGGAAGGATTCAGGATGCACACTCATAGCAGTGGAAGTGCAAAAACATAGCAAAATTAATTTTTTTTAGATATGAAATTTCATCATTTTTTCACTTACTGTGGGCTGCATTTGTTGCTATAGGTACATTTTTCTTCATAAGTAACAGAAAGTCTTTAATGAATTTTGCACAGCATACAAACCATACTTACAGGTGTACGAAACACTAGAATTTTCCAAATCTGTTAAAAACTGTGTTAAAAATTGAGATAATTAACTACAAAATTTGATATTTTTCTAAACATAAAGTTTAAAACGTAACAGCTCATTCATTTGTTCATAAATTAAATAGAGTCTAGAGTTTTAGACACCTGTAAGTATGGTTTGTATGCTGTGCAAAATTCATCGAACAGTCTCTCTTACTTATGAAGAAAAGTGTACCTATAGCAACAAATGCAGCCAATAGTAAGCGAAAAAATGCCGAAATTTCACATGTAAAAAAATTATTTTGTCTTGTTTTTGAGCTTCCGCTGCTACGAGTGTGAATCCTGAATCCTCCCTGGTCATGCTGACAAAGTTTTATGAATTTACTTGTAAAAGTATAGACAGTGGAAATTAAAATGTTCTGTGGTGCCTCTTCTGCTCCAAGTCGGCCCATTTGACGTCCTAACCCCCTTATAATGGCTGCGTCGATTCAGAATCCCACCAAATGCGAAGTGCGCTCTGTCATACGTTTTCTCCATGAAAAATGTCAGCGACCACCGGATATTCACAAAGAAATTGTTTCTGTTTATGGGAACATTATGAATCGACAAAATGTAACGAAATGGTGTCGTCATTTCTTTGAAAGTAGGACCGATGTTCATGGCGAACAAAGAACAGGTCGGCCATCTGTGATATTTGATGCCCTTCGTCGAACGGAGGAAGCAATTCGTGCGAATATAGTCTCACATTGAAAAAATTGCATCAGGTCATACCGGACGAGTCAATGACAACTCTTTATGACGTTGTGACTGGTACAGGAAATTGTGTGCGCACTGGGTTCCAAAACCGTTAACGGAAGAATACAAAAAGAAAAGGATGGGCTTTACACTCGACTTCCTCACACGCTATGCTGAAGCAGGTGATGAGTTCCTTGATCACTTTGTGACAAGTGACGAGACGTGGGTTTATCACCATACATTTGAATCCAAGCAACAATCAATGCAATGGCGCCATTCGAATCCACCAAAAGCGAAGAAATGCAAAACGTCGATTTCAGCGAAGAAAATCATGGCTTCTGTTCTTTGGGACAGATAATTCTGTTGGAATTTATGCCTCCTGGAACGACAATTAATGCTGCTGCATATTGCCAGACTTTGAAACGTTTTCGAGTGGCAATTCAAAACAAACGCAGGGGAACGCTGACAAGTGCTTCATGACAACGCTCGGCCTCACACAGCGCTCGTAACCAAAGCACTACGCAAACAATTCAAATGGGAGGTATTGGACCATCCGCCATACAGCCCGGACCTTGTGCCCACTGACTTCCATGTCTTCCGTTACCTGAAGTCACATCTTGGTGGAAAATCATTCCACGACAATGAAGAGATCAAAGATGAAGTTGAAATGTGGTTCCGACAACAGGCGGCAACCTTCTATGACTGTGGGATACAAAAGCTTGTGCACCGACTTAACAAATGTGTGGATAACGGGGGTGATTATGTCGAAAAATAACAAATAATCCCGTTACTAAGGTGTAACTGACGGTTTCTAAATAAATGTCCTATTTAAGGACGGCGAGCCATTGTATCTTTACTTTTCGAAATGCCCTCGTACAAATGCCCTCGTACATCCCAAAACACAACTAATCCAGATCCCACCTCCTTTATTTTCTGTCTTTTGGCAGTTTCTTCAGTTTTAATCTATAGCTCATAACCAATAAATTGTCGTCAGAGTCCACATTTGCTCCTGGAAATGTCTTACAATGTAAAATCTCGTTCCTAAATCTCTATCTCACCATTATATAATGCATCTGAAACGTTCCGGTTTCTCCAGGTCTCTTTCAGTTTTAAAACCTTCTTTGATGTTCGTTAAACCAAGTGCTAGCGATGATTAAATTGTGCTCTGTGCAAAATTCTACCAGCCTGCTTCCTCTTTCATTTCTATCCCCCAGTACATAGTCAGCTACTATTTCCCTTCTCTTCCTTTCCCTACTATCGAATTCCAGTCCCCTATCACAATTAAATTTTCGTCTCCCTTACCTATCTGAATAAGTTCTTTTCTTTCATCATACATTACTTCAATCTCTTCACCATTAGCGAAGCTAGTTGGCATATAAACTTGTACTACTGTCGTGGGTATGTGTTTCGCGTCTGTGTCGGCTATGATAATGAGTTCACTACGCTGTCCATAGTAGTTAACTCGTATTCCTATTTTCTTAATCATTATTAAGCCCACTCGTGCATTACCCCTATTTGACTTTGTATTTATAGCCCTGTATTAGCCTTCTGCCACCGAACTTCACTAATTCCCAGCATAATTTCAGCCTATTCATTTCCTTTTGTAAATCTTCAAACCTACCTGCTGGATTAAGGGGTTTAACATTCCACGCTCCGAGCCCTAGAACGCCAGTTTTCTTTCTCCTGATGACGACATACTCCCGAGTAGTCCCCGCCCGGAGGTCCGAATGGAGGACTATTTTACCTCCGGAATATTTTACTCAAAAGGATACCATCCTAATTTCAGCATACAGTAGAGCTGCATGCCCTTGGGAAAAATTACGGCTATAGTTTCAACCTGCTACCTGTTTTCAGCCGTTCGCAATACCAGCACAGCAAGGCCATTTTGGTTGATGTTACGGAGCCAGATCAGTCAGTCATGCAGACTGTCGCCCTTGCAACTATTGAGAAGGATGATGAGCCTCTTCAGGAATCAAGCGTTTGTTTGACATCTCATCAGATACTCCTCTGTAGTGGTTAGATTTAACAGTATAGCTGTGTAGAGCAGTAGAAAGACCAAAGAAAAGTGGAGAGATGGAATCCACGAGGACTTGATGCACATAGGCATGGAGTGTGATTGACAACAGAAAGCACAAAACGGAAAGCAATAGAAGAGGAGCCTTGTGGCTGCGTGCAGTCCTCTGGGCATGATCATGCAAAGTAAAGTAAATAAGTTGAATAATCTCGAAATTGACATTTGGTAGACAATGTCTGGTGTCCGCACATTAACACGATTCTTTTACAAAACCGTTAACGTTAACTCACAGAAGATGAACGTCTTTGTGGACATATTCAAGAGGACGGACCAACAGCGCACACCGCTTGAAGAACTTGTCAAGTGTGCATGAGTGTTCGGTGAGGGGAGGACAATCAGGAGAGGCAGCGCTGCCTGCTGGCCACCTCGACCGCCTAATCTGTCTCCCTGTGAATTTTAACTGTGAGGTAAACTGGAGGATCAGGTGTACACACTGGGGAAGCTACAATAAAAACGCTACTGCTGCCGTCACTCAGGCAGAGTCGTGCCTCAGAGTTTGACAAAACGAGCACAGTGCTGTGTCGACGTCACTGGTGGCCATCTTCTGTGATGTTAATTTACAAGCGTCTATCCTACCTGAGTCCCAAAGAAACAGTCAGCGACAGTTTTATTTAGGCCATCCAGGGTGGATAATCTAAAACTTGCCACTCAAATATTGCGAAAATGGAAAGCGCTATTCATGTGCGGTTTTCAGAGAATGGATTGGTAGTCAGAGAGAGACTCGTATTCTTTGTCAAACAATAGATTGTAATAATACTTACAAAGTGTACTTTTTGTGCAAACATAAACTTTCTTACGAGGTATCGCATTTTTTTAAAGTTTTCACAGCGACACTTGTTTGTATCATACAACCAGCATAGTTGCTAGGCACGATGTCGTTACGTTTGCTTACAGCGTGCGTGTGTGTTGTTGCTTGAGTGCATTACGACTTGCTAATCAGTTAGTGTGTGAGAGCACAAGCAGCAGGTCGTGAGTGTGCAATGGGATTCACTGACGCAGAGAAAGCCGACATGCTCATGGCGTATGGAGAGGGTAGGGAGAATGAAGTTCGTTTTTGTATGGTGTATGTGGCAAGATATCAAAATAGACGGCAACCAACTCGGCAATTACTTATCAACCTCTTTAACTAGTTAGGTGAAAATAGTTGTGTAACATCTAGACAACCTAAGAGAAGGACAGAGGAGGAGGAAGTTAATGTTTTTGCTGCTGTTTCAGTTGATGCGCACGTTAGCTCCCGCGCAATCGCACGAGGAAGTGGCATGAGTCAGGTAAGTGTTCTACTCATACTCCATCGACATAGGTTGCATCCACGGATGCTAGTATACTTGTCTGCAGACTAGGAGGAACTTGTGGTACCAACATGATGGCTGTCCAGCCCATAGTGTATGAAGTACTACAGCGTATCACATCTCTCTCCATCAAGGGCTGCGTTGTTAGAATCGTGTTAACTTCTGTACATGGGTATTATGAGACAATACACTTGATGTCTCATTTATCTTGTTTAGTGGTGAAGCCACATTTACCAGTCATGCCCCGGTAAACCGTCGGAAAATGCACTATCCGTCTCTTGACAATCCTCGTTGGCTTCGAACGGTGGAACATCGGCGTCAATGGAGTGTAAACGTGTGGTGTGGGTTAATGAACCATCATCACATAGGCCTCTTTTTCATATACGGAACACTGAACTCGCACAAATGTCGCAGCCTCCTATCAGCCTATCTTCCACGGATGCTAGAATACTTGTCTGCAGACTAGGAGGAACTTGTGGTACCTACATGATGGCTGTCCAGCCCATAGTGTATGAAGTACTACAATGTATCTTCACGAACTGTTTCCAAATTGTTGAATTGGACACGGAGAACCCGTACCTTGGCCGGTCTGTTCTCAGGATTTGACGGCTGTAGACTTTTTCCTCTGGAGGAAGCTGAAAGACTCTATCTGCAAGGGTATACCAAACACACTCGATGAAATATAACGTCGTATTACTGCAGCCTGCTCGGACGTCGCTGCTGAAATGCTAGCACTGTACTGTAAGCGTGTATTGTCGCTGCCGCTGATCATTTTGAACACAAACTGTGATGGTCAGTGTTCTCGTTACTGGTCAGAATCCACATAACTACTGTATTCTTTAGTTATGCTGACAGAAGTATTGTATAAGCGTCGGTGCTAGAACTTTTCAAAATACGATATCTAGTAAATGATATACTCTAGAATCCTACAACAAACACCAGTGACATTTCATTTACCCTTCTCTTAGTTTATTAATGTCAATAGGCATTGGTCAGTTTTAAGAAAATTGTATGTTTACATAAAAATTCACTTACTAAGAATTATCATTCTTCAATCTGTTTATTAGCTAACAATACAAGCTCCTGACCAGCAATCTATTCTGTGACAACCTCCTAGCAACAGTACTTTCTATTTCCGCAATATATGCAGTGCAAGTCTTACAAGGAGACAGCACGACCGTGGGGTCGGGGATTTGTCCGAAATATTGTGTGGTGAAAGAGGACCCCTAACACCTCACGTGGTTATAATATAAGGACCCACTACCCGGAAAATCCCTAGAAAAATCGATCCAAAGTTTCTTAGGTGCCGTATGAGTATAAAATGTTAGTCCATTTCATAGTCGCCGTTTGGCCTACATGGTTAGCGCTCGGAACCTTACGCGAGAGGTCTCGGTTTCGATTCCTCCTCCCGCACTCTTTTTTTTCTTCTGTTGCTTGCAAAATTGCAGCGCATTGTTACAGGAGAATCGTGAAATTAATTCCCGGGAAGATTGTATAAAGATTCATTCTGTAATTCACCATCAATTATCGTCATCAATATTCCGAGACATGATTCAATATTCCTGGTTTGCCTCAAAATTATCAGAAACTCAAAACATTTTCGTAAATGTTAATGGGGCATGCTTTTATACAGATTTATTGCAAACTCCCTGTGACTGTAAAAAATCCGCTTTTATATGTTGCGCAAGATGTCGCCAAAATTATTGCTTTGTTCGTTTTTACGATAATTACCACTGCGGTTCTTGTTTATAATTATTATATGTATAAAAATTGAATGTTTCCCAATCGACTTTGTTATTCTGATCAAAAACCCAATGTTTTTTCCTCATATACTTTACAATCAAAAATGGAAAACCCACCGCCATGAATTGTGTTGTTGGAAACAAAGAAAATAATTTTTATTCAATAATGTAACTAATTTGTTAAAGATAATGTACGTTTGGGAAACTTCCTGAATAATTGATGGAATAACGAAAGAAAATGAAACAGAAGAAAAAAAAGTGCCAGAGGTGGAATCGAACCCGAGACCTCTGGCGTAATTGTCCGATCCCTAAACATCTAGCCCCAGACGGCGGCTCGGCAATTCACTAACATTTTATACTCATATGGCACCTAAGAAACTTTGGATCAATTTTTCCCGGGATTTTCCGAGTAGTGCGTCCTAATACTTTCACCAAGTGAGGTGTTAGAGGTCCTCTTTCACCACACAAAATTTCGGACAAATCCCTGACCCCACGGTCGTGCCGTCTCCTTGTTAGATGATTCAGCCTGTGTGTTGAGAGCGACTGTATACGTGTAGTTGTGTGTGAATGGTACTAATGTCTGCGGCCAGACGAGGAGCAAGGCAACGTTACCAGATGCTGTAGTCCATGGGCGGCCTGGTGAAGCCGGGCACCCACCGCAGCGTGACGGACGTCTCATCGCTGGTGGCGCTCAGGTTGTAGGGCGCGCGCGGCGCCACGTTCTCGATCATCAGCTCCGTGTCAACCGAGATGGTGGCGGCCTCGTTGGACGCCACGCACTGGTACAGGCCGCGGTCGCTCTCCTTGATGTTCTCGATCGTCAGGTTGCCGTTGTGCAGCGTGATGCGCTCCACCGGCAGCGGCGACCCGTCCTTCTGCTCGCCATCAAAGAAAAACGGGGCGTCAACCAGGTCAGTGGCACAACATTAATTCACTCCTTGTGGTAAGATGAAACAAATGTGAAGCGGAGGGCAGCTAACGCGAAATGACTGCATGAAAACTGTGAAGAAATCTAAAAAGAAATGATAGTCGCAAGATCTCAACACAGATAAAAGTCGAAACAACCGTCGGTGAATTTAAAAGCAAGGGCGGTAACATTAGGAGTACAATGGAAATTCCACTTTTAAATGCAGAGGAGAGCACTAAAAGGTGGAAAGCATACACTGAAGGTTTCTATAAAGAGGACGACTTCTCTGATGACTTTATGGAAGAAGGAACAGCAGGCATAGGGAAGAGAGACGGGTTCAAATCAAATGTTTCAAATGGCTCTGAGCACTATGGGACTTAACTTCTGACGTCATCAGTCCCCTAGAACTTAGAACTACTTAAACCTAACTAACTCCAGGACATCACACATATCCATGCCCGAGGCAGGATTCGAACCTGCGACCGTAGCGGTCGCGCGGTTCCAGACTGTAGCGCCTAGAACCGCTCGGCCATCCCGGCCGGCACGTTGATGTGCAGAATGCGTCAGGCTGGCTAAATACCATCAGACTTTCGGGAAACCATCATCCACACAGTTCCGAAGATAGGAAGAGCCGATAAGTCTGACAATTCTCGTACAATCAGCCTAACAGCTCATACATCCAAGCTGCTGGGGAAATGACAAGCAACGACCATTCACGTTGATATGTAGAATGCGTCACTCTGGCTAAACACCATCAGACTTTCGGAAAAACATCACCCAAACAGATCCGAAAATTAGAAGAACTATCGTAGAATCAACTCAACAGTTCATGCATCCAATTTGCTGTCAAGAATAATATACATAATGACGATCACTTTCGCTTTAGAAAAGGTAAAGGTACCACAGAATCAGTTCTGGCGTTGCAGGTGATAATGGAAGCAAAATAAGAAAAATTCAATACAAGTTCATAGGATTTGTCGACCAACAAAAATGTAAAATCGTGCGACATGTTCGAATTTCTGAGGAAAACAGGGTTAAGCTGTAGGAAAAGAGAACCAAGAAGGAACAAAAAAACTGGAAGACGAAGAACGAAGTGCTCGAATTAAAAAGGCTGTAAGACATGGTTTTATTATTTCGTCCTTACTACTCAGCCTAAACATCAAAGAAGCAATGATGGAAATAAAAAAGAAAGTTTCAAGAGTGGGATTAAAATTAAAGACCCAAGGATTCCAATGATAAAATTCGCTGATGACATTGCTATCATCAGTGAACGTGAACAAGACTTACAGGATCTGTTGAACAGCATAATGAGAGCAGAATACGGATTGAGAGTAAATCGAAGAAAACACGGAAGCAATGGGAAGTAGTAGAAATGAGATCAGCGAGAAACTTAACGTCAGAATTGAGAATCACGAAGTAGATGAACTTAAGGAATCTTGCTACCTAAGCAGCAAAATAACTCATGATGAACGGAGCAAGAACGACATAAAAGCACTGGTAAAAAAGGCATTCGTGTCCAACGTAAATCCACTAGTATAAAATAATAGGCCTTAATTTGAGGAAGAAATTTACGAGAATCCACGTTTGGAGCACAGTATTGTATGGTAGTGAAGTATGAACTGTGGGAAAACGGAACAGAAAAGAATTGAAGCGTTTGACATGTGATGCAACAGAAGAATGTCGAAAATTAGGCGGCCTGGCAAGGTAAGGAATGAGAAGGTTCTACGCAGAATCGGCGAGGAAAGAACATAGGGAAAACATTGATAAGAATAAGGGACAGTATAATAGGATATTTGTTAAGACATCAGGGAATAACTGCTATGGTACTAGAGCGAACCGTAGAGTGTAAAAACTGTAGAGGAACACAGAGTCTGGAATACATCCAGCAAAGAATTGAGAAATGGGTGGCAATTGCTACGCTGAGTTGGAAACGTTGCTACAGGAGAGAAATTCATTGAGGGCCGCATCAAACCAATGAGAAGACTGATGACTCAGAAGGATTACATGTGCATCAGATAGTGAATATTGTCGACAATATAGCCCAGAAATGCAGAATATTGCAGGACACAGTAATTGCAGCCACATGTAAGCAAAATTTCTCGACGGCAGACTGTGACTGGCACGATCATAATGCCTTTTCACGATTCAACCGCAACGCTACTCCAACAGTTTCGTCACATACACAAAAAAAGAAAAGAATCTGTATTTTTCAAATTGTGGTGTACGCTATCTGATATGACACCTATTAGTAGACATTAATATGCTGTGTATACACTGTTTCTCTCTGTGATGGCTTATACTCTGCTGGGGACATTTCACTAAGGTGCTTGAATGTCTGGGACGAAAGGCAGCCTATTCTTCCTTAAGAGCAGAAGTCACGCTGGGTCTGGAGCGAAATCGACGTTTCAACTCATATCAAAAGTGTTCTATTCGGTTCAGATCGAGACTCTTGGCAGGCTAGTCCATTTCAGCAATGTTATCGTCAAACTTTCTGGCAGATTAAAACTGTGTATCGGACCGAGACTGGAAATCGGAACCCTTGGCCTCCATGGACAACTGCTCTACCGATTGAGCTACCCAAGCTTGAAACACGACCCCCGCTCACAGCTTTACTTCCTGCAGTCCCTCGTCTCCTACCTTCCCAACTTCACACAAGCTTTCCTGCCAAACATGCAGAATTAGCACTTCTGGAGTTCTGAAAGTTTCGCAGAAGAGCTTTTGTGAAGTTCAAAAGGTAGGAGACGAGGAACTGGAGGTAGACGGATCGAGACTCGTGCTTGAGTAGATGAGTCCATAGATCACTTGCCAGCGAAGTGCAAAGGTCCCGAGTTCGAGTTCGGTCCGGCACACAGTCTTAAGCTGCCAAGAAGATTCATATCAGAGCACACTCCTCTGTACAGTGAAAATTTCATTCTTGAATATTACTGTCCACAAAACATTGTCTCGCAGATAGTGCTTTATGACCGGTTCCGTTGTCACTCTGTTACATATAATCGTCGCTTCCGACTTATGCCTCTACTGCAGGTAGTACACAATGCAGTAAAATGTGTTCATATTCTTCCGGAGTTGGCGGTTTCTTAAATGCAATAAGGGGACCATACCCTGACCAAGGCAATACACCCATACCGTAACACAATCTCCTCCGCACTTCACTTTTGGCACTATAGATCATGATAGTCAATTTTCTCCGAGCTTTTGCCAAACCCAAATCATTTCATCAGTCTGTCAAGGGGTTAGTGTGTCTCATCACTCAAAATCACTCGTTTCTAGTCATGCACTGCTCAGTGGCGTCTCTCTTCAAGTCACATAAAGCGACACTTAGCACTGGCTCCACAAATGTGTAGCTTATGGGAGACTGCTCGATCATTGCACTCCATTCTTTTTAACTCCCTAAGCACAGTCATTGTGACACACCGACTGCTGGTAGCACGAATGATTCCTTCCAGTAATACCACACGATTTTTTACAATCACTCTCCCCAATACCCGGGAGTCCTTGTCCTTTGGTACACGAGATCTGACTCGTTTTGCGTTAACAGCAGTTGTTCCTTTGCGTTTTCCCTTCACAGTCACATTACTAAAAGACGACTTGGTACCTTTGGGACGGTTGAAATGTTCCTAATGGAACTGTTACTCAGAAAAATTGCAACGACTAGTACACTTTCGAAGTCACTGAACTCTCTTTATCGACTCTTTCTGCTGTTCATGCTTTTCCGCCTACAAAATACTGCCCATCTCCATGTATACTGGTGGGTGCGCCTCTTGTCATATGTGGTGGTCAGCTCCGTATTCCACTGGGGTGTTCAGTAGAGATCAGGAATGGAGCGATTACGAAGCCGTTAATGAGGGTTGCATACTTCACAAATGAAGGCGCCGCTGTTAATGAGTGGTAATGGGCTTCCTTCGTTCTCGACGAAGGTCGGCCAGAACGACGAGTGTGGGAAATGAGGCGCTGTGGCGGCTTCATATCAGTCAACTCGTTCTCCCTTGCAGCAGTAAGAAAGAGTGTAACGCCAGCCGTGAATTATTACGGAAGAAGAGTGCACGGTCTTGCTCCCGTAAATTAGAACTGAGGAATAGGAGGTATGATTAGAGTTTAGCGTCTCGTTGACAGCCAGGTCATTAGAGACAGGCAGAAGATCGGGTTACGGAAGTATGTGGAAGGACATTGGCCATTCCCTTTCAAAGGGACACTTCCAGCACTTTCATGGAGCGATTTAGGGAAATCACAGAAAATCTAAATCTGTATGGCCGGAAGGGGATTTGAACGATCGTCCTTCCGAATGCCAATCTACTGTTAATCAGTGGGCCACCTCACTGACAAAGCGAAATGGCCAGCTGTCGCCAACACACGGCCTTTAACGAACCTGTTTTTTGTGACATTATGGAGATGTAAGATGAAAATTAGTTGATGGAATGTACACAACTGCAAATGTGTTGTATTGGAGGAGGAGTGATGCCTGGAATAAGTTTCGCGCTGCAGTTCACGCTTCAGAGAAAAAATATAAAAATTTCTTCCAAAGCAAACAAGATGATTCTACTCTTGTTTATTTCACCTACACCAAGAAAATCGTGCGTGTTACGTCAAACTAAATCTGGGCACAAAGCGACGTCACTGTTATATGACTGCGGTAAAAAAGAGCGCTATTTCTGTATTCTTTTCGTCGTGGCAACTTTCGTTTATGCGCTAACAGCGAGCTGTGTAGCTGATCGTTCATTTCTGTAACCTTTTCTAAAGACTGCTATATATTTATATTAGTAATAAATCACCATTTAAAGAATCTCACAAGGATAGGTCGCCAGCGGTAGGACCGATTTTTTGAAACCTAAAATGCAGAGATGTAGGTTAAGTTCCCAGGTATCACATCTCGTAGCTATTCACCCTGGTGGATCCTCGTTTGCGAGTAACTGACGAAAAAAAATTCGAAATTTTACGTGATGCTCAATACCATAAATGAGACGAATGTTCTGTTTGGGTGGGGTAATGAATAGGACAACAGTTTCATATATTTGTTGTTGTGAGTTCGTATCTCGTGAGATGCAGTAATATTTTTACTTTTAAATCTTTTTCCAAATAACTATGATCATCAGTTAGTTGATTTAAATCTAATCTTTCCTTGGTCACAAAATTTTAATCATTCGAGTAATTTCAACTTCTTCATTTGCTCTAATTTTTCTTCCTATAATTCTTTTGCCACTTGAAATCTTCTTTCATTTGTGTTTAATTAGTTTTATGTATTTATTTCTATTTAATTTCTTTTGTTCTATCACACTGTTTTTCCTCCAAATTATTGAGTTCGTTATGTCTATTTCTCATTTTGTTTGAATTTTGATATACTCATAAACCTTTTTTACTTTAAATCAACATCTCTGTTATTTCGTCCATACTGCAATAGGTATTTAGGTTACTGATATGTTTTAAATGTTGTATGACGATTACCATGCAAAAAGCTGCACATCTGGTAATGAAAATTACATTTTTCTCACCAAAGCAAAGTCAATACAAATAGATTATCTGGTCATTTGTTTTTCAACTGATAGATCGGAATTTTCAAATAATGGAATATTATAATAGATAAATATAATTAAATTCGTATTCACAAAAATTCCGGTTTTAAGATATGACGAAAAAGGAAATAAATGAAAAAAGTTCATACGGTGATTAAAATAATGTGTCAATGGAATAGAAAAAATATATTTAAATCAATTAATTGGGTATACATTCTGATCAAAACCATTTCGTTAAAGATATAAAAATTAACAAGTGTATTTCACCTGAAGAGATAATACCCTACAATCTTCTGCATGTGAAGCCGTTATCCTACCCATTATATCACGCATTCGAACTATTTGATTCGACTTTCTTTATGCTGTTGAATTCCGAAATTTTTCCTCAATTACTCGTAAAGGAGGGCCCACCGGGATGAATGGCTACAGTATGTGATACCTGGGATCTTAACCTACAGTGCCCTATAGATGGTTTCAAAAACTCTATACCACCGCTTGGGACCTCTCCTTGTCTGTAAAGCCACGTAAACGTAATTGTTAGACATTCCTGGAACGCATATTAAATATTGAAATAAATTTTCAGCAGTCTTCGAAAAAGTTAATAAGAAATGAAAACGGAAAACAAGGAACAATCTGTTGTGAAATTGAAACTACAATGAAAGCCGATGAAGCTATGCACAGATGTGTTCGGCAGTGTCTCTAGTACTCCCATAAATTGCGCACGTCACCACATTGAGTGCGTAAATATTTATAGAAAACAGTGTATTCCGCCAAATATGCCGAAAAATATTGCCTGATTTCATGCAATCCCACATAACGTAACTGTCAGCATTCCTTCTTGCTGGCACAACTGTGACACAACTGTGGCAGTGAGGCCGCTTATCCAGCGTTTGCGACGAGAAATGTTTGATCACCCGCCATACAGCTCAGATTTGGTGGCTCTCTCTGATTTGTATCTCTGTTTAAATCAACCACTGGCTATGAACACATCATTTTGTCACAGACAAAGAGCTGTAGTCCATCGTAGAAAATTGTTGCAAGGCACAGGAAACTGCCTTCTATGACGAGGGTATTGGAAAGTTGGCAGAACGTTATTATGATAAATGTCTGAGATGGAGAGACTATGTAAAGAAGTAGCTGGATGATGTAGCTAACTATTGCCAATAAAACAATATTCATCTTCATTGTGGTGTTCATTTTGGTACCGATCGTTCTTTATTTTCCGAAAAGCCCTCGTATATATACAGGGCTATTACAAATGATTGAAGCGATTTCATAAATTCACTGTAGCTCCATTCATTGACATATGGTCACGACAAACTACAGATACGTAGAAAAACTCAAAGTTTTGTTCGGCTACAGCCGCACTTCAAGTTTCTGCCGCCAGAGCGCTCGAGAGCGCAGTGAGACAAAATGGCGACAAGAGCCGAGAAAGCGTGTGTCGTGCTTGAAATGCACTCACATCAGTCAGAGATAACAGTGCAACGACACTTCAGGACGAAGTTCAACAAAGATCCACCAACTGCTGACTCCATTTTGTGCAATCTCACGGTTTAAAGTTTACGGCCCCTTTTTCTTCTGCGAAAAAAACGTTACGGGACACGTGTATCTGGACATGCTGGAAAATTGGCTCATGCCACAACTGGAGACCGACAGCGCCGACTTCATCTTTCAACAGGATGGTGCTCCACCGCACTTCCATCATGATGTTCGGCATTTCTTAAACAGAAGATTGGAAAACCGATGGATCGGTCGTGGTGGAGATCATGATCAGCAATTCATGTCATGGCCTCCACGCTCTCCCGACTTAACCCCATGCGATTTCTTTCTGTGGGGTTATGTGAAAGATTCAGTGTTTAAACCTCCTCTACCAAGAAACGTGCCAGAACTGCGAGCTCGCATCAACGATGCTTTCGAACTCATTGATGGGGACATGCTGCGCCGAGTATGGGAGGAACTTGATTATCGGCTTGATGTCTGCCGAATCACTAAAGGGGCACATATTGAACATTTGTGAATGCCTAAAAAAACTTTGAGTTTTTGTATGTGTGTGCAAAGCATTGTGAAAATATCTCAAATAATAAAGTTATTGTAGAGCTGTGAAATCGCTTCAGTCATTTGTAATAACCCTGTACAGGGTGGTCCATTGATCTTGACCGGGCCAAATATCTCACGAAATAAGAGTCCAACGAAAAAACTACAAAGAACGAAACTTGTCTAGCTTGAAGGGGGAAACCCGATGGCGCTATGGTTAGCCCGCTAGATGGCGCTGCCATAGGTCAAACAGATATCAACTGCGTTTCTTTAAATAGGAACCCCATTTTTTATTACATATTCGTGTAGTACGTAAAGAAATATGACTGTTTTAGTTGGACCACTTTTTTCGCTTTGTGATAGATTGCTGTGTGATAATCACAAATATATGGCTAACAATTTTAGACGAACAGTTGGTAACAGGTAGGTTTTTTAAACTAAAATACAGAACGTAGGAACGTTTGAACATTTTATTTCGGTTATTCCAATGTGATACCTGTACCTTTGTGAACTTATCATTTCTGAGAACGCATGTTGTTACAGCGTGACTACCTGTAAATACCACACTAATGCAATCAGTGCTCAAAATGATGTCCGTAAACCTCAATGCATTTGGCAATACGTGTAACGACATTCCTCTCAAGAGCGAGTAGTTCGCCCTCCGTAATGTACGCACATGCATTGACAATGCGTTGACGCATGTTTTCAGGCGTTGTCGGTGGATCACGATAGCAAATATCCTTCAACTTGCCCCACAGAAAGAAATCCGGGGACGTCAGATCCGGTGAACCATGGCATGGTGCTTAGACGACCAATCCACCTGTCATGAAATATGCTATTCAATACCGCTTCAACCGCACGCGAGCTATGTGCCGGACATCCATCATGTTGGAAGTACACCGACATTCTGTCATGCAGTGAAACATCTTGTAGTAACATCGGTAGAACATTATGTAGGAAATCAGCATACATTGCACCATTTAGGTGGCCATCGATAAAATGGGGGCCAATTATCCTTCCTCCCATAATGCCACACCATACATTAAGCCGCAAAGTCGCTATTGTTCCACTTGTCGCAGCCTTCGTGGATTTTCCGTTGCCCAATAGTGCATCTTATGCCGGTTTACGTTACCGCTGTTGGTGAATGACGCTTTGTCGCTAAATAGAACGCGTACAAAAAATCTGTCATAGTCCCGTAATTTCTCTTGTGCTGAGTTGCAGAACTGTACACGACGTTCAAAGTCGTCGCCATGCAATTCCTGGTGCATAGAAATATGGTAGAGCTGCAATCGATGTCAATGTAGCATTCTCAACCCCGACGTTTTTGAGATTCCCGATTCTCCCGCAATTTGTCTGCTACTGATGGGCGGATTAGCCGCGACAGCAGCTAAAACACTTACTTGGGCATCATAATTTGTTGCAGGTCGTGGTTGATGTTTCACATGTGGCTGAACACTTCCTGTTTCCTTAAATAACGTAACTATCCGGCGAACGGTCCGGACACTTGGATGATGTTGCCCATGATACCGAGCAGCTTACATAGCACACGCCCGTTGGGCATTTTGATCACAATAGCCATACATCAACCCTGAGGCTTTTTGCAGATGATGCTGTGGTATATCTAGAGGTTGTAACAATGGAAAAGTGTACTGAAATGCAGGAGGATCTGCAGTGAATTGACGCATGGTGCAGGGAATGTCAATTGAATCTCAATGTAGACAAGTGTAATGTGCTGCGAATACATAGAAAGAAAGATCCCTTATCATTTAGCTACAATATAGCAGGTCAGCAACTGGAAGCAGTTAACTCCATAAATTATCTGGGAGTACGCATTAGGAGTGATTTAAAATGGAATGATCATATAAAGCTGATCGTCGGTAAAGCAGATGCCAGGCTGAGATTCACTGGAAGAATCCTAAGGAAATGCAATCCGAAAATAAAGGAAGTAGGTTACAGTACGCTTGTTCGCCCACTGCTTGAATACTGCTCAGCAGTGTGGGATCCGTACCAGACAGGATTGATAGAAGAGATAGAGAAGATCCAACGGAGAGCAGCGCGCTTCGTTACAGGATCATTTAGTAATCGCGAAAGCGTTACGGAGATGATAGATAAACTCCAGTGGAAGACTCTGCAGGAGAGACGCTCAGTAGCTCGGTACGGGCTTTTGTTGAAGTTTCGAGAACATACCTTCACCGAGGAGTCAAGCAGTATATTGCTCCCTCCTACGTATACCTCGCGAAGAGACCATGAGGATAAAATCAGAGAGATTACAGCCCACACAGAGGCATACCGACAATCCTTCTTTCCACGAACAATACGAGGCTGGAATAGAAGGGAGAACCGATAGAGTACTCAAGGTGGAGTATGGATGTAGCTGTAGATGTAGATGTAGTTATCGACTTTTTCCGGAATTGGTAAACGGTCCATTTTAATACGGGTAATGTATCACGAAGCAAATACCGTCCGCACTGGCGGAATGTTACGTGATACCACGTACTTATACGTTTGTGACTATTACAGCGTCATCTATGACAAAGCGAAAAAAGTGGTCCAACTAAAACATTCATATTTCTTTACGTACTACACGAATATGAAATAAAAACTGGGGGTTCCTATTTTAAAAACTCGCAGTTGATATCCGTTTGACCTATGGCAGCGCCATCTAGCGGGCCAACCATAGCGCCATCTGGTTTCCCACTTCAAGCTAGACGAGTTTCGTTCTTTGTAGTTTTTTCGTTTGATGTTTATTTCGTGAGATATTTGGCTCGGTCACTATGGACCATCCTGTATATATAAGGCTGCAAGAAAGTGATTAACTTGAATATTGGATGTTTATATATATATATATATATATATATATATATATATATATACGAGGTTTGGAAATTAAAGAATGGCAACTATTTATTCACAACTGATACAAAAGAATTACATGTTTTCACCTGTTACTGTCCAGTCTCAAGCGTTGTGTAGAAGCCGTTGCCAGCGATGTGGAAGGCGTAGTATACCGTTAGCAGAGCCTGTTCTGTTGATGATGCGATTGGAGCGGTATACTGCCTGTCAAATCTCTGGAACAGTTCTGAAGCGAATGCCTCGAAGTGGTTCCTTCATCTTCGGAATCAAATCAAAGTAACCAGGACTAAAGTCCGGGGAGTATGGTGGATGGTACAGCATTTCCCAATCCCATCGACCGAACAGAGCAGCCACAGCTTGCGCTTTATGTGCCAGCGCATTGTCGTGCAAAATGACTAGTGGGTTGGGAAGAAAGTGTCGCCGCTTCTTTCGCAAAGCTGGTCAGAGGCGATGCTCCAAAAACGGACAGTGATACTGTGCATTGACGGTCTACCGTTGAGGAACGTCATGTGTTAGGATAAAACCATCACAGTCGTACACGAGAATCACCATAACTTAAGACCGCTCCACTCGCACCATCAACACAATAGGCTCTGCTAACGGTATACTACGCTTTCCACATCGCTGGCAACGGGTTCCACACAGTGCTGGTGACTACTTTGAATGGCAGCAGCAGGTGCAAACATATAACTCTCTTGTATTGGTTGTGAATAAATAGTTGCCACTATTTTAGTTCCAACCCTCATATCTGTATATGACCAGGTTCTGGGAAGAGAGAAGATATTAGAGGGTTATTCAAGGGCTATTCGGAACGTAAGGAGTGAAAGGTCGCGAAATGGAAACCACAGTGAAAATCAAAATTGTTTTATTTACAATGGTTAGCTACACCTTCCAGCTATTTCTCTACACAGTCGGCGCTCAGACTTAGACATCTGCCGCAGCGTTGTACCAACTTTCCAGTTCCTTCGTTATAGAAGACAGCCGCCAGTACATTTCGACAATTTTCTATTCTGAACTGCAGCTCGTTGTCTGTGTCAAAATATTGTCTTCATAGCCAGCTGTTCATTTGGGCAGAGATGAACCTCGGGGATAGCCAATTATGGGCTGTATTGTGGGTGATCAAACACTTCCCATCGAAAACGCTGCAGGAGCATCTTCATTGCCCCTGCACAGTGCGGCCGAGAATTGTTGTGTAGAACGAACCACATGACAGTTATGTTATGTGGATTGCATAGCTTCGGGCGAAATCTTTCTCCAGGCCCTCATACTTCGCGGGAGACGCTAATTTCTAGCCAACTTTACGTTCTCACTGTGAGCTCAGAACTGGAAAGAGCGACACGATGCAATCGACGGGCGTGGGTGTACTAGACACAGTGCCTAACGCATCTGTGCAAAACATCAGATTTTCACTGTATGTTTCATTTCGGGACCGATCGTTCCTTACTTTCCGAACAACCCTCGTATGTGTGTGTGTGTGTGTGTGTCTGTGTGTGTGTGTGTATGTGTGTGTAAGCCCTCTTTTTTTCTCAGCGAGTCGAGTTCACTTGCACCCGACAACAGTAACATGTGACAAGCGCAAGTGGGCAGGGGCGTACTCACGAGTCTAATCCAAGTGCCACGGAGAGGGAGACTGGAGGTGCAGTGATAGCACTCGATGGCGATTTTAATGCGAGTATTAGGGCTCATTCCTGATCGCTGGTGTTCTGATACTTTCGGTCAGATAATGAGAAATTATAAGAGTCTACATTGCATCCTAAGCAAGTTGTCTAATCGCTGTAACAAAAGAAACGCAAAGGTAAACACCCGAGCTGGACCTGCATCATGTGTGTGTTTATATTTGGTTCAGTAGTAGGGTAGACGTTTGTGGGACCCGTTCTACTAACCACAGTGCGGTGATTGGTGGCGCTGTTATTTTGTAATTTTGTACTTGGTCAAACTTCACACATGGTATATCGTTCAAACTCTCTTCTAAGACTCTTTCCAATGCCACAGAAAGGTGTATACAGTTTCATTAGAAAATCAAAGGTGATGCCGTAACTCGGTATCTATAAACGTTAAAAACTCTTTGTGTAGCACAGAAAATTCGCCACATTCGGTAGTGGAAACCGAATCTGATATATTTACTCTTTCTAGATAAACTTTAAGTTTCCTTTCTCAGACGGATCACCCTATATTTCTGCATCCTTACGAGTGAGTCATTAATGCGAAGATAAACAGCGTGTAACAAGAACGTAATTATAGGCGACTACTTAGACGACTTTGTGGAACATTCGCCCACTTGCGCATTCCGTGTCACTTTAAGCCTTGGCTCCACGCCAGACTCTGTAACGCTATTATATTGGTGACCCATGACATTAGCAACTTCGATGTACCTCATGTGGCCCTGATACATGTTTGCTGGTGCATATTATCGCTTTATTGAACTAGATGCGCCCAACGCTGAATATCGGTCCAATGTTTGGAAAAATGAGAAACCACCTACATCGGCTTTCTAACATTACTCACGTAAATTCCGCCTTGTTTCCTTCGTAATATCCACCGTTCTAAAAGAAACTAGTTGTTTCATTAAGACAACGCAGTTGTCCAGGACCCGATAAATGTTGACAAAGGAATACTTGTTGTATTTGGCAGATGTATAACGTCTAAATTCTCCCCAAGCCACCGTACAGGACTGACGGAGAACACTATGCATCAAAATTTCTGGACATAAGGTCCACCTGTTACGCAAAACATTGTTTTTTCATATAGACCTAAAATTACTTCAGCAACTTTGTGTCATATTCCGTGGGTTTACCTTGTTTACACCTGTAAAATGTGACCATGATTTAAGTGATAATTAGTTTATGAAAATGAAGCCAAGAAACATTTTTTTTCTTTCTTTGTTTTTTGTTGTCAGTACCACAGTTTTACATTATAGGTTAATGCAACTAGTAGCTTGTCATTTGCAGCTCAATTCTGTTAATGTGAATCTGGCTGGTGAGCTACCACATCGCTTTAAATCTAAACGAAATATTACTGTGCGAAGAAATTTCGCGACTGTATATGCTATAACTTACAATTAGCTTCCGCAATTCGTATTTCATTAGCAATCCCATAGGTTGTTCAGAAGCACTCACAAGCATCTTGTATTTTGCAGAACTTTGTTTGTAAATAAAGCTTTTCAGTTTTGCCAGAACACAAAATACTGCTGTCGTCTGGCCAGTCCTAATTGGAGTCCACTTATTCTCGAATGAGTGTGGTGCCAAATAATAATACAGTTCGCTTACTTCCTAACCCTCTCTATCTCTGACCCATAGACACACACACACACACACACACACACACACACACACTCACACTTCCCTCCCCCCCCCTCCTCTGTTTCCCTCTCTCTCTCTCGTCGTTTATAATCTGTTTTCCTCATGCTACTGCCTTCTATATATGGAAATTTTCTTTTAAGACTGTGGTATAGGCTGTTGCTGAATTTTAATATTTTTAAAACTGCTTCTATCTTAGTTAGGTGATGCTTGCAGGCTATTGGATAAGGTGTTCAGCAAATGTGCAATGGGAGCTGTTACTTTTTAGAGCTCTGAAGTGTTTTGAATTTTTTGTTTTACAGTCTTTGCCTGTGTTCCCATGGAAATTCATGTACGCCTGATATGTTGAATTTATCTGTTCGTCTATCCTGTTTTCTGAGCTGCTTATGTTTTGTGTCGTCTGGCCTACATACCATTTGAAGTATCTGTTTGATGAATTATGTATGCTCCAATTAACATTCTGTCCTACAGTATTCGTATATTCATCTGGAGAAAAATGACCGCCTCTCTAACAAACTCATCTCTCTGTGTCTTATTCCCATGATCCACACAGGAAACGTACATTAGTGACAGCATAGTGGCTACACAGTCATACGCAACAAGGTTTCGAGATAACTATGTCGTCTTTGTTACCAAGACACCCATTTAAGATGCCAGAGCATCTCTGGTCCACTTTCCTATGGGCTATACCGGCATGTTATTACCTTAAAATCATGTCAGTGTAATCATTCGAGGACTGCTACGCTGATCAAATTGTAATGCTTCAATTGTTGGTGCAGTATGCTAGAATTGGTCGCACTTGTGTGTGGTTTCCTTTACAGATGCAACACACTTTCCCAGATCTGGTTTCCCAGAACAGTAGTGTGAATGTCCTCGTCTTTAGAAACTCTCTCTCTATCTCTCTCCCACACGTTCTCTTAGCTTGCCGAAGTAATTGTGTGGACATTGTGTTGTCTGTGGTCTATGCCGATGGCCTCCCTTCCAGATCAGCATCGATCAAGTGTGTGCATCCTTGCTCAAACTGTTGGCACCATTTCACTAGTGCAGGACAGGACAATGCATCTGGTTCGTATGACGCCAGAATTTCACGGTGAATTTGTATGTCATTCAGACGTTTTCCTCGCAAGACTCCTGCAGTCCTGCGTACTTCAGCACTGGAGCAACTTCCTGGTTGCAGCGTCATTTCAGTCGCACCCTGCGGTACGTCTGCTATCTGTACCGTCGCAGAACTGTGTCTACAGGAAAGTCACAACATGTACTCTCTTCTGAAAATGCGTCTCTTTAAGTATTTGTTTTAGCTTCCTTCAGTACTATGGTGTTGCAGTTTTTTCTATGTATAGTCTGAGTTTCCACTGAGTTATGTTGTTTTGCAGTAACACATCAAGTTGCTTTCGTCCTTAAATTATGTGCACCAGGGTACATATTATCAGTCAGTATAACACACAGAACAGTCTCTTATGACGCTGATAACTGTCAATCATTTTCACTCGTTTTTGGAGTTTAGGGGGTACATTAATGGAAATAAGTTATAGCAGAGATTAACACTGTGTACAAATAGCCAATTATAAAAGTTAGTGCAGATGATTTATTTTTGTGGTCTCACTTGCTGGAACGCCACTGCGGAGTTTATCATATAATCCGGTAGCTGTGGCTCGGTGTCTTCACACAATCTAATTAAAAATTGTGGAGAGGTGAACGACAGTCGCTTGAAAGTATCTTGTGAGGTGGTCATAGATTTTAGGCTGCCGGGCAAGGATCGTGAAACTTGTGGGTCGCGGTTTCACAGTTTGACTACAGCATTATAAAGTTCGGACTGCTAACTAACGCTCCTAAAAGTAGTTTAAAAAGGCTGTCTTTAGAGCTGTGTGGTGCCAAAGAGCCATTGCGGAAACACAGTACGAGTCGCCGTTAACGCTGTGTAGGGCCATCACAGTGCAGGACTGTGGCGTAGGACCCTTCTTTCAGTAGTAACAACGCATTCACTTCCATACCCTAGGGCAGCTTCGTTGGCTGGTGATGCGGAACTGATGTGTCCGATTTTCGACAGCCACCTTAGATTTCTCTGTGTGGGAAGTGTTCGGAGTGAGGTCCAGTCACCTTAGTGAGACTGTATGAGTAGCTGCTCGGTAAGCCAAGCAGCTAAACTCACACGTAGTTCGCCGAAACGATAACAAACAAAAAAGCTTACACCAGACTGGAAGCCACATAGCATTTACAGGGGTTGGAGAGATGTATGGAAACATCGTGAGAAGTGCGGGCTTGAACTTAAATGCAGCTGTTATCCAAGCCTGCAGTTTGCGCTGTTGCATTTGACCACTAACGGCACCTCTGCTGTGTCCTCAATACGTTGTGTATCAGTCGTGGTCGGAACACTGTTCCGTGTAGTTGTGAGCGCATTACGTTGGGGCCAAGTGAAATCGAATGTGGGGATATTGTTGGTGCTCGTATAATGGGTGCTTCCGTAACGAGGGAGCCGAATTGTTTAGCGTTTCAATAGTCAGCGTATTTATACTGCATGCAGAGAGAGCGTAAAAACATCATCCACTGAGTCACAACGTGGACGAAACTATGTGCTGAGGGACAGTGTGAGACGCTCATTGGACAGGATTTTTATGAAAAGTTAGAGAACGACAGGTGCAGAAGTCACTGCAGAACTGAATGTCGCAGTTGCTCACTATGCCAGCACCGAGACAACACGAAGGGAGCTCAATAAGAAGGAAATTGCTGGACGGAATGGAATCCCAGAAGCACTCACAAGTGATGCAAATGCCCGTAACAGTAAAACGTGTGCCGCAACCATGAAACCTGCATTATGGAGCAATGGAAGAAAGTTATTTGGTCGAATGAGTATTGTAACTCAATGTTTCCAACTTCTGGCCGAGTTTACATCCTAAGAGTGAAAACCGGCGGGGATATGGTGACAATCTGAACAACATGGTATTCCATGGGCCCCACGGATGCTCTGCAAGGTGTCATTACTATCAATCATCATGTAAGCATTTTGGCTGATAAAGGCCATCACCTGCTATAGTCTTTCTTCGCCGATGGTGACGTTGTGTTCCAGAAATACAGAGCCTATGCTCACAAAGCTCCTATGAGCGTAAGGATGAGTTGTCGCAACTCCACATCAACAGATCTCAATATTATTCAGGTTTTATGGTCTAATTTGGAGAAAAGAGGGCGTTATGACCACCCACCTCCATCAACCTTGCCCTTATTTTGTAGGAAGAATGGTGTAAGATTCCAATCAAAAACATACAGGATCCGTGTTTGCTCGTTCCGAGACGAGTGGAAGCTGCTTTGAAAGCCAACGCTTTTCCTACACTATATTAGACATCGGTAATGTGTTATGTTCTCCATTCCCTGTATATTCCGCGTCCGCCTTCTCCATACTAATACACTCTGTGATCAAAAGTATCCGGACACCTGGCTGAAAATGACAAGTTCATGGCGCCCTCCGTCGGTTATGCTGGAATTCAATATGGTGTTGGCCCACCCTTAGCCCTGATGACTGCTTCCACTCTCGCAAGTACAAGTGCTAGGAGGTTTCTTGGGGAGCGTTCCAAAACATCCCGAAGGTGTTCTGTAGGATTCAGGTCAGGGCTCTGTGCAGGCCAGCACCATCGCCTCCGAATTTTACTGTTGGCACTACACACGCTGGCAGATGACGTTCACAGGGCATTCGCCATGCCCACACCCTGCCATTGGATCACCACATTGCGTACCGCGATTCGTCACTTCACATAACGTCATTACACTGTGCAATCGTCTAATGTTTGCGCTCCTTACACCAAGCTAGGCGTCGTTTGGCATTTAGTGGTGTGATGTGTGGCTTATGAGCAGCCGCTCGACCATGAAATCCAAGTTTTGTCAGCTCCCGCCTAACTGTCATAGTACTTGCATTGCATCCTGATGCAGTTTGGAATCCCTATGAGATGGCCTGGATAGATGTCTGCCTATTACACTTTACGACCCTCTTCAACTGTCGGCGGTCTCTGTCAGTCAACAGACGAGGTCGGCCTGTACGCTTTTGTGCTATAAGTGTCCCTTCACGTTTCCACTTGATTGTCACATCGCAAACAGTGGACCTAGGGATGTTAGGTACGTGGCAATCTCGCGTACAGACGTACATCACTGGTGACACCCAATCAACTGACCACATTCGAAGTCAGTGAGTTCCACCGAGCACCCCATTCTGGTCTCTCACGATGTCTAATGACTACTACAGTCGCTGATATGCAATACGTGGTAGTAAGTGGCGGCAAAATGCACCTAATATGATAAACGTATGTTTTTGGCGGTGTCTGGGTACTTTTGATCACACAGTAGATTTCCCAAGTAGACACCCAACAAAGAAACATGGATATAAGCAGATGCAAGTGCTAATTACTTAACGAGTACGTCAAGGAAACACAGCACAGCACCGTGTTTCAGCGAGTGTCTTAGGACTAAATTGCAGTCTCCACCAAGAAGTGTTGACCAGGGCATTATACGACATTAGTCGTTGCTGTATCTAGGAATACATCAGGATTAAAAATAGATGAATGCACCTGAACATTGGTCTGTATTGCCGTACTCAATTTTCATACCTGCGTAAAGTTTCTATCAATAAATATTGCAATTATGTTGCCATAATTTCTCCTGTAGCTTTCCCAACACTATTTCGCCCTGTGACAAGGTTTTATATGCTTCAAGTGCGCATGGAAATCACCTCGTAACAGCAACTGCGTTGGGTGGAAGCAAGTTCTCTTCTTGCCACATGCATATGTTTGACGCCATGTGAATTTGGTGAATACAATATTCTTGAAACAAAAATTTTGAATAATTTACTTAATTTTCGATACTGAAGCCTAGGTTTTGGAACATGGATCCAATTTTGTGTTACAAATTTTAAAATAATTGAGAGAAAATTCCGATCTTTTGTAAACGATTGATAGTGTCTGTTGGGTTTTGTAATTAAGTTACTTTGTTGTGAAAGCCCCGAATTTTTCTGTATGTTGTCATTAAAAACAAGCACAGATTTTACATCTACATCTAACTCTACATCAATACTCCGCAAGCTGCAGAGTGTACTTCTGGTACCACTAACTCATCCGCCCTTCCCTATTCCACTAGCAAATGGCGTGCGAGAAGAATGTTGGCAAAGCTTTGTATTAGCTCTAATAACTCGAATTTTTTCATGGTTCTCCTTTGCCGAAATGTATCTTGGAGGAAAGTAATATGTTTCCCGACTCTTTCCGGAAGGCACTCTCGACATTTCAGTACTAAACTTCTCCGTTATGCACCACGCCTTTCTTGTGGAGTCTGCTCTGGAATTTGTGGAGCATCTCTGTAACGCTCGCTCGCCGACTATACGATTACGAGACCATTTTGGCCGACAAGAACACTCCACAGTACAAAGTTTGTTCCACAATTGTGATGCTGTGTTGCGGGACGACAACTCTCCTGTTTACACAGCCCGCATCGTCCAGGACTGGTTTCGCGAGTACGAGGATAAACAGTCGCCAGATCTCAATACTACTGAGTCTTTGTGGTTTGCTCTGGATGAAAGGGTGCGTTGTCCATACCCACCTTCATCATTGTTACCTGAACTTACCACTATTTTGCAGGAAGAATGGCATAAAATTTAGTTGGAAACTGTACAGGATTTTTATTTATCCAACGCGAAGTGATTGCAGGCTGTTTTGAATGCCAACGTGTTTCCCACAACTTATTACGCAAACCAGGCCTATAATGTTCCCATGTTTTTTTTCTAACTCCGGTAATTATTACTAACAACTGCCTAGGGATTACAGCGCTTGCTCCTCCTCTTTGCTGAATGACGGATCTCTTGTGACTGCAACTGGGTCCCCTGTGGGCGGCCATTCTTCTCAGCCGCCTTGTCCCGTTCGTCGGGCAGAAAGTCTCCTTCACTCCATCGATCGGCCTCCGTTATGCAGACAGCACGTTACGTAAGCATGCAGAAGGGTCATCTCGCAGCAGACCGGCAGCAGCCGCAAGAGATTTTCACCGTATAAGCTGCGCAGCGGAATCAGATGTGTAGAAAAAGTTCCCAATTCCTACGCTATTCAGTCAGCTCAAGAATTCATAGGAGGTTATGTATAAGCATAAGCAGGTAGTTTTTCTGGTCTTGTTCTTTCTCTCTATCCTATACCTATATACAAGTTCCGCACACACGTTCCGCAAGCGACAGTGAGGAGTATAATACAGAACAGGTCGCATCAACGTTCGCAATTTTCATTCCTAATACGGTACATTCTCGTAGTAAACGAGGAAAAAACACTGTATATACGCCTTTGTATTCACCGTAATTTCTCATACTTATTACATGACACCTGTATGAGACATACCACAGAGACAATACAACTGCCACAGTCGTCTTCGAATACACTAAAAGCGTTTTGTGACAAAAATTTCATCTTCTTCTAAGATTTCCGTTTTAAGTTTCTGGGGACATTCGTGTGGGCTATAGAGACCTCTTACGACCCATTGTACGCGTCTCTTCATTTCTTCTATGTCTGCCGTCATGGCAATTTTTTAAGAACTCCTAACACTGGAGCAGTGCAGTGTTAATCATAAGTACCTCTGGGGTTTAGGAAGACGACTGCAAGAAAACTACAGAACATACAACACTGCCAAGTAATATCAGGACTCACACACTGAGGATTCTGTACAAACTTAATTATGTATGAAGATAATTCCTCCATTTTGGGGATCGAGAATCTCGAGCATTCTTTGCCTGTTATGGACACTGATACTAGTAAGATATCGATCCCAAGGATTCCCATATTTTCGAGAATGTTTGATTGCAGTAATATAAATGCGACATAAAATCTTGCAGGAGGTAGGCACCATTATTATAATAATCAGCAGTTCTGTCTTCAGGCTCACTGGTTCGCAATGGTAAAATTCGAACGTCACGCAGGGAACGACTTTCTTGCTCAGATGACGTGCTTCGGAACTTATCCGTCATGAGATATCCAGAAGTGGTTACTGCACGTCGGTATGGCGTTTCACATACAGCTTGAAACACCATATCTACGTGCAGTAATGACTCCTGAATTCCGGAAAGAGTCATATGACCAATAAAGCCATTCCTTGTCTTCGTGTTTGACTTTTATGTTTGCAGTCCAGTCAGCCTTAATGCAGAACTAAAAATGTTCAAATGGCTCTGAGCACTATGGGACTCAACATCTGAGGTCATCAGTCCCCTAGACTTAGAACTACTTAAACCTAACTAACCTATGGACATCGCACACACCCATGCCCGAGGCAGGATTCGAACCTGCTACCGTAGCAGCAACGTGGTTCCGGACTGAAGCGCATAGAACCGCTCGGCCACACCGGCCAGCTGAATGTAGAACTGCTGACTGTTTTAATTTCATTTATGACGTCGGATAACAAATGACAAAACGAATATTTTCTTATGTGATATAATTACAAATTAACAGTATTCGGATTTTTCCTTTGCTTTTACTGTAAAATTTTACTTCTGGCCAAATTGTATGATTCTAAGCCTATAAGAAGTACCCCGTAGGTTTTTATGAGTGAGTTTACGAGCATCAAGATCTGTGATATAGATTGCTGTATCTTTTGATTACATTGACTTGGGAGCTAACGTTTATTATAACGCTGAGGGACCATAGAGCTTAGTAAGTGACATAAATTTCAACTTGACGTATCTACCTCATTGTTTCTTACTGTCTCCCAACGACGGCACTTTCCTATAGACAACAGGACAGTCATAAAACAATCTGTCAGTGTGACTGACAGTACCTGATAAATTTAATATACGTATTAAGAACACTAGTGGTCTTATAAAGCTAACCTGGAGAGCACTGGATGTTACTTCTGTGCCTCTCCAGTGCAACTTATTAACTTCTATTAATGATAGTTCTTATAGCCAGGCCCAGTTCTTTGAAGATATTCCATATGATAGAATCTTCATTATCTGTCAGCAATATGGTACACTTTAAACGCATCAGCTATTCGCGCCGACTTGTTTCATGTGCAACAAGCACCACTTGTCACTCCACTGTTTTTCTAAAAATTCGTACTTTCAGCGCGCTGCTATACATAATATCTCTGAACGACTTGCTCGTGTCAAGTCAGGTAATATTCGCTTCACAACAATTCTGGCAACGTTTCTTACGTTCAACGCAATTCTTACGTTCGTAACGTAATTTTGACGTCACTCGCAATATCGAACTGCTATCGATTTTCGTTAGCGTTTGATGTGGGCCTCTCTGACTAACCAGACGTGGCATTGGTTTGCAAAAAATCTTATGAGACGAGTGTTACCCGCGAAATATGACCAGATGCTATGGCTCCTCGTTTCACTCGCAACATTCTAAGCTGTCCTCTTAGGTACTTGCCCAACCACACACTCGGAAATCGCCACATTTTCGGAAATGAACAGCGAAATATTTGTGACAAGGAGAAACATAAATGCTATTGTTCCTCATTTCACTCGCTGTCCTCCTTGGTTCCTCTCTAAGCACACACTCGATAATCGCTACATGTTCGGAAATATTTATTTCATCCTTCGTTCTCTGATCAGAGGGAAACAATGGGTAACATCGAATATTGCAGGACATACTTGTATTACATTTATAATGAAGTCCTAGAATGTGTTAACAAGGAAACAAAATATGTGTGCTTAATACATTTGTGAGCATTCATGGCAATTAATCTCCCCTCCCCAAAATCTCTCTCGGTCTCTCTCTATTATTCGTAATTGTATTGCTTTGGTTATGCTATGTTTTGCGTGCATTGTAAAAATAGGAATTTGATGCATTTTGCGCCATCCTTCAGACGGTTTGAGTTTCGCATATAGAAGTGCCTACGCTGTAACTAAAGTCCCTGATTATTAGATCACCTTTACAAAAGTGTGAGCATTTCTTTTATTCATGACATTCCTCTGTATGTTCATAAAACGAGGTGGTTCTGCACAATCACTCTTAGTAATGAATATCGGAGGTCTGGAAAGACGTAACATACGTGTTTAAATTTTATATTATTAGAAAGGTATCGTCGGCCGGAGTGGCCGTGCGGTTCTGGGCGCTACAGTCTGGAGCCGAGCAACCGCAACGGTCGCAGGTTCGAATCCTGCCTCGGGCATGGATGTATGTGATGTCCTTAGGTTAGTTAGGTTTAATTAGTTCTAAGTTCTAGGCGACTGATGACCTCCGAAGTTAAGTCGCATAGTGCTCAGAGCCATTTGAACCATTAGAAAGGTATCGTCTATGTCAGTAAGTTGGTTAGTTAGTTACGTAGATCATATGAACGATTCTTTTATCGAAATGATGTGGAATGAACCAGTTTACAGCACACGTATAGGTGATTAGTATTGTACTAGTGAACACATTGTTTTTTAGCCCTACTCACGCAACTACATTAACAAGCGAAGTTTTCTTATCGGCTACGAGCCTTCAAATAGAAATTCGTCCGTGGAATAGAAAGAGGTGTCCAGGAGAAATAATATTAGGTCAGATATTAAAATTACTTTGCTACCTGTCAGACAGTTTATGTTATTGAGCAAATCTTCAGAACTTTTTGTTGCTGCGTACTGAATCCTTTCTGGGCCACTTGGAGCTCTAAAAAGAGTAATAAAGGTCTTTTTTCTTCTAATGTTGGAATTATGGACGTAACTGTTCTTCTCAAATTGTGAATGATTATTTGTGACGAATTTCGTTAGTAAGTATGTCTGACGTCTCAGTTAAAATACCTTGCTCCTGGAAGAGGTATCTACATCTGGACCGATGTGAGCAACACATACTATCCTTACTGCCCGCTTTTGTGCAAACAATACTTCATTTCTAAATGATGAGTTACCTAGAAAATTTTTACATCAGACGTTATCGAGTGGAAATGTGATTCGTTTGTTTGCAAGACTATCAATTATATGAAGGGTGAAGGTAGCTCAACTTAATTTTTTGAGAAGCTTAGTAATACGCTTCCTCCAAGTTTTCATCAATACTCGCAGCCAAAAATTTGGATCATTCTAACCCAGCTACTGACTCCTGTTCATGCGCTGCGTCATTTGTTGGGATTATTGTATTTGTTGTACAGAACTTAATATACCGAGTCCTGTAAAAATGTATGGAGAGTCCATTCTCATATATTAGAAATATCATTAACAATCTCTTCAGTGGCTTTTTCTCTAATGGTATTTATTATAACACTAGTATTGTCTGCAAGAAACGAATAAACATTCTCTATAAACACTCAAATCATTTTAATAATATTTTAATAATAATTATTTTGTTTTAATAGTAACAGATGAAAATAGTGAAATAGAAATGTCACATTTCAACAGCAGAATGTGCTAGTCATTTGTAAAATATTTAAATAAATGTAATAAACTCTGTTAAAATAAAGTGGCCAAGTGCAAGCGGAGCTCGCCCACTGAGGGTTACGTACAAAATTATGTATATGAACACTTCATCCATCCTGGGAATCGAGAATCTCGATGATTTTTGCCTATGATCGATATCGATAATGACAAGATATCAGTTCTGGGTATTCTAAGAGCGAATAAAAATTTCTAGAGTAGTTCCTGAGACTAGTTGG
>NC_064632.1:315736925-315760492 GCF_023864275.1 Schistocerca cancellata
TACCCATGAACACACTGACAAACTCCCCATGGATCCCTCAATCAAAGAAAAGAAGTTGTCAGCATTTGTCAATAATTCGATGCTGCTCTTTGTTTTCTTGAGTATTACATCCCAAGACAACCCAGGTGCCATGTAATAAAAGGTGGGATCTAGAGAATATGTGGTCATGCATAGACTCCGGAATTTCTCGCAACGTCTGCAAGGAAGTACACATCTGTGTCCATGTAAAGCCGTGCATACTCTCCTAAGGGGGAGATGTTGAATTCCTGCCAGATATTCATGGCATTCTCATATTATGCATCCATTATAGCATCACCTGTGAGTTTTCTAGAGAATTTAGTTATGTTGGGTAGCCTGGTTTCGTTGAGTTTTGCCATACTATCCACATACTCATATGGGAAAATCCCTTTAATAGTCACAAGCTGAAACTTTTCCTCATTTGGAAATGGAGCTTCTTCTTCTTTCGATTTCGGCCATCTTTGGACCATGTTCAACAATTCACTTGCCCGGCTTTTTGATCTTTTTTTCTCTCTTCCCAATATTTCCTCATCATTTTCGAGTGGTTCCTCCTCCGCTCTTCCGACCATTTCCTGTTATTATTCTTTAGTTTCGTTTCTTCTGGAAAACACTTAATTTCGTTCACTATTTGTCTAAACTTTTCCCTGTCCCTGATTGACTCACGGGTGACATTAAAATAGGCCAAATCCTTTTTCACCATCTGTATCCATTTATTGTTGGTTTTTTCGTTCCTGTTACTATGTTCAAACACTTTTCTTGTTAGTCTGTTTCCATCCATCCTCGACAGGTGACCATAAAACGTTAGTCTGCGTTTACGCATTGCCTCACTCACTTTCTCAATAGTTTTGTATATTTCCTTATTATTTAGCTTGTACTCTTCTCCAATCTTTCTCGGTCCTAATATTTTTCTCAAAATTTTCCTTTCTTTCTTTTCCATGTTTTCTATTTCCCCCTTTTTGTTAAGAGTTAGGCACTCCGATGCATACAGGCATTCTGGTCTAATGACAGTTTTATAGTGTCTTAATTTAGCTTGAATCGAAATGTTTTTTTTGTTATATATGTCTTTGGTTTTTTGAAAAGCAAATTCCATTTTCCTTGCTCTCGCCTGGTTTGCACTCTTGTCTAAACCATTCACTTGAATTATTTCACCTAAATACTTAAATTTTTCTACTCTCTTAATATTGCCGTATTTAGTAATAAGATTTTTCCTGTTATTTCTATGATTAGACATATACACGGTTTTTTCAAATGAAATCTGCAGTCCAGCTCTGGCCGAAACTTCTTGTAGTTTCTCCAAGTAGTTCTGAGCTATTTCTTCGTTTTCTGTAATTATTGCCAGATCGTCTGCAAAAGCTAAACAGTCCACTTCTATTTTTTCTTTTTTTGTTCCAATTCTGATGTCATTCTTGGTGCCTTTGAGTTCTTCTTTCCATATTCTCAATATCTTTTCCAGTACGCAGTTGAAGAGGATTGGGGATAAACCATCACCTTGTCTAACACCTGTTTTAATTTCGAACTTCCTTGAAATTTCACCCATAAATTTAACTTTGGCCTTACTGTTTGTTAGCGTCTGTTTGATAATTTGAATTGTTTTCTTATCGACCCCAAATTCTTCCAATACTTTCAGTAATGTTTCTCTATCTACCGAGTCGTATGCTTTTTTGAAATCTACAAATACTATTGCAAATCTCTGGCCTCTTGAGATTCTGTAACGAATTAGTGTTTTCAGGTTAAATATTTGTTCAACACAGGATCTACCTTGTCTAAAACCTGCTTGATATTCACCTATTTTTTTTATCCAGAACTGGCTCCACGATTTGAAGTAATTTCCTTGACAAAATTTTGTATCCTACTGGTAGTAGCGAGATCCCTCTATAATTATTAACATTCATCTTATCCCCCTTTTTGTGTAGTGGGTGTATCAGGGCACACTGCCAGTCTTCAGGAATTCTTTCTTCGTCCCAGATCTTCTTAAACATATGTTCCAAAACTTGTGGGAGGTTGGTATCCATTATTTTTAGGATTTCTGGTACTATGGAGTCTTCACCTGGGGCTTTATTGTTTTTTAGACTGTGTATTATGTGTTTTATTTCTTCAGCGTCTGGAGGTTTTGACTCGGTATTAGTATTTCGGTGGTTTTCAAAACTCATTTTATCTTTGGGTGGTTCACAATTTAGTAGATTCTCGAAATATTTTGCTAATATTTCACAATTAGTCTTGTTTGTCAAACCTAGCTTGTTCTCTTCATCTTTAAAACATAAATTTGGGGATTGGTATTTGGTTAGCTGTTTTCTAAAAGTTTTGTAGAAATCTCTAGAATTATTTCTTTTAAAGTCTTCCTCAATCTGTTCTAGGTTATCCTGAAATTGTCTTCTTTTTTTATTACGGAAAAGCTTAGCTGTTTCTCTTCTCTGGATTTTAAAATTGTCAAGATCTTGGGGATCTTTTGTGGAGTTCCATTTCTGCCACAATTTCTGTCTCTTCTCCAGGTTCTCATCACATTCATTGTCCCACCATGGATGTCTTCTTACTCTTTTCACGAGACAATTTTCTTTTGCTATTTCAACTATTTCGTTTTTGATCTCCTCCCATCCCGCTTCCTTATTTATTGTGGATATGCCATCGCTATCTTTGTGCAATGCTCTTTGAAACCGTTGTTTAATTTCTTCATTTTTTAAAGTTTCTGTGTTATATTTTGGAATTTTATAAAAGGTTTTCTTCTCTTTTCGAAATGGGAGTGGTCTGAATTTAATCGTAGTCAAATAGTGGTCTGAATCAACATCAAGGCTTTTCAGCACTTTAGTGTTTTGAATTTCTTCTTGACAATGAAGTGAGATAGCCACATGGTCAATTTGGAATTCTCCGAGAAGTGGATTTGGTGATCTCCATGTTTTAGTTTTTCGGCTCAGCTTTTTGAAATGTGTTGTCATTATTTTCAAGTTGAAATGCCTACATACCTCTATAAGCCTTTCTCCATTTTTTGAAGTTCTTTTGTGACCTGGGAAGAGGCCTACTGTTCCATGGTATTTTTTCTCCCTTCCTATTTGTGCGTTAAAATCGCCTACTTCATTGATATGCAAATCCCTCTGGAGATGCTGTGTCCCATCGCTCGTGCACTGACTGTAACACCATGTTCAAACTCACTTAAATCTTGATAACCCGCCATTGTAGCAGCAGTGAGCGATCTAACAACTGCATCAGACACTCCTTGTGTTTTATATAGCTGTTGTCAAACACAGAGATATGTACATATACAGAATATGGCGATATTCTGCATATGTACATATCTCTGTATTTGAACACTCATGCCTATACCACTTTCTTTGGCGCTTCAGTGTAATATATTCCGTCACCTTAATGGTCCATTTTTTATAAAATACTACATGTAAAGAGACTGTTAAATGATTTCTCAGTGTAGTGCTTTCCTCTTAACATTATTGTAAAATTTTTTCCATCATTTTGATGGTCGAATTTTATGTCAAAGACTACCTTTAGACAGATTACTTAAGGTTTTGCACACGTTTCTTTAACCTCCTTATTCCATAAACTTTTTACATATCATTATCTTTCATGGACATGGAGACGAAGGATTCCCTTAACCTACACAACACCTGGGAACTGGGGTGTACAGACTAGCAACAGCGGCGTTTAAACGTGATCCTGCCATCTGCAGCCTTACTTAGTGCTGATTGACGTTCGTTTTCCTCAGGCTGCAGCCAGATTCATTGTTCCAATTGCTTCCTCGCATTTCCTAATTCAACATAGAGGATTTGCACACAGTTACACGAAAAGTATTAAATAATATCAATAAGTTGTCACCTAGTTTACATAAATGTTTTTAAAACTGAAATAAATTACATTAACTTCTGATAATACATCTACTAACAATGTACCCATCATTCAGTGACATAAACCAATATCATGTGTTTCAACTATTATATTAACCTTGCAATCTAAATTTACACTTCAGAAATGTTGGTTTCATTCTCATGCTTAAAGCCTGAATCGGTGTGTCAGCTGACAGCTGATGCCAGTAGCACCATCTGCTCATTAGTCATACGAGTTCCCTTCTCTGCCTCCATCTCACTTGTCCTTTAAATTCAACTTACCTCTCACCCTAGCCTGCTTGCCTCACATTCTGCAGCATACACTGCCTGCACCAGTTGTTTCATACATCAAAATATAATGTTAATAATCATTGTTCATTAACAAATCTTGCTATTGACAGTTACAAACTTCACCTTTTGGCATGTCATTCAGTGTTTATATAACATCTTACATCATGTCTGTGTATTTCACTTAAGAACAGTAGCTTGTCTTATGAGTTCCTTATATATACAAATGTAATTCATAGTTATTCTAAAACAACACTACTCTGCACATCAAATCAGTGCCAATGATGTTCACATAACCTGAATGAAAAATCAGTTACCAGTGTAATTTATTACTGTTTTTATTCAACAATTAGAGAGTCTTTCCTTATGTTGTCATTTTCTGTTATCCCTAGTTATTGTCTCAAATCCATCATGTGTTTATGGCTTTACCTATTACTTAGCTTTAAGCTTTGTGGAATGGGTTGTAATTAATGCGTTTTTCTGTGTGCAACTGTGGCCCAACATCTCACAATATTCTCCTCATATTATATTTAGTGACAATAAAGCCCTTTCGTATGAAAATGTGGTATCTGTCATGAGGCTAAGTGAATTGTTTGTCGATGAGTTAACCTTATTTTTTGGTGCAGTTACGACCTCCGTTAAGTGCATTACATTCCTCTATATATGTGTTATGTAAGGTGACATGATAATGAATATCTGTTATGTACTATATAAAATCTTATTTGTGGCCTTTATTTGTTAATTCTGTATTTCATATTTAACCAAATGTGTATCTCTGGTCCCTAACATATCCTTAAATATTTGCAGTAATGACATTGCCTTAAAATTCCAGATACCTCCATAATTCTCTCATAGGCTGACTTACAAGTCGCCTTTAACAAAATCTCCCCTAAATCTCCTTTTGGCCAACTTACCTGTCGCCTTATAAACTTAATTGGTGGGACAATCCCTTGCCTATATAAATATCTGACACAATCAGCTGTGGTGGAAATGCACCTCTCTTAATTAACTTCTTTTTTATGCAGCATACTATTATTTATACATATTCCAGGCTTCACCCTGTTATGACAATGAAAGTACTTACTATTTTGTATGAGTTTCTGTTACCACCTGTCAGTCACAATCATTATCTCATTATAATCATTGATCTCGGCATGCTTAATCCACTTCTTCTTGAACAGCGAGTTTATACAGCATAGTGTTTTCTGTGTCATTCTTTCATTATGTGCTATCATGATTGCCAGCTCAGTTTATAAATGTATTCATTTGTAATGTTTTTCATGAATCATAATACACAATTGTATTCTTTGTGTATGTGTTTATTCTGTAAGAAAATGTATTTATGTATTTTCACAGTACTCTAACATATTAATACAGTCTAAGACAAAAACAAAACAAAACAAAAAAATCACCCAAGGAATTATCTTAACAGAATGGAAATCGGTAGATCTTACATAAATCTACAAACAAATGACTGAAATTTCAGAAAAACTGAATGATCTATTCAAGAGAAAGAGCTTCACAAATTGAGCAACTCCACCTCTGGGCCTTATGCAAGTAGGTATTCTTTAAAGCATTATTTGGTAGTTGTTGGACGTCCTCCTGAGGGACGTCACGCCAAATTCTGTCCAACTGACGCGTTAGATCTTCAAAATTCCAAACTGTTACAATGGCCTTGCCCATAATGCTTCAAACATTCTCCATTGGGGACCTTGTTGGTGAAGGTAGGGTTTGTCAAGCATAAAGACAAGCAATAGAAACTCTTGCCGTGTGTGGGTGGGTATTATTTTGCTGAAATGTAATCCCAGGATGGCTTTCCATGAAGGGCAACTATATGGGGTGTAGAATATCGTCGACCTACGAGGTGCATTCAAGATCTAAGGCCTCCGATTTTTTTTCTAATTAACTACACACCCGAAATCGATGAAACTGGCGTTACTTCTCGACATAATCGCCCTGCAGACGTACACATTTTTCACAACGCTGACGTCATGATTCCATGGCAGCGGCGAAGGCTTCTTTAGGAGTCTGTTTTGACCACTGGAAAATCGCTGAGGCAATAGCAGCACGGCTGGTGAATGTGCGGCGACAGAGAGTGTCTTTCATTGTTGGAAAAAGCCAAAAGTCACTAGGAGCCAGGTCAGGTGAGTAGGGAGCATGAGGAATCACTTGTCCGCCGCTCGTGGTCTCGCGGCAGCGTTCTCGCTTCCCGAGCACGGGGTCCCGGGTTCGATTCCCGGCGGGGTCAGGGATTTTTCACCTGCCTCGAGATGACTGGGTGTTTGTGTTGTCCGCATCATTTCATCATCATCCAGGAAAGTGGCGAAATTGGACTGAGCAAAGGTTGGGAAATTGTATGGGCGCTGATAACCACGCAGTTGAGCGCCCCACAAACCAAACATCATCATCATCATCATCATGAGGAATCACTTCAAAGTTGTTATCACGAAGAAACTGTTGCGTAACATTAGCTCGATGTGCGGGTGCGTTGTCTTGGTGAAACAGCACACGTGCAGCCCTTCCCGGACGTTTTTGTTGCAGTGCAGGAAGGAATTTGTTCTTCAAAACATTTTCGTAGGGTGCACCTGTGCCCTTTGAAACGCAATGGGTAAGGATTACGCCCTTGCTGTCCCAGAACATGGACACCATCATTTTTTCAGCACTGGCGGTTACCTGAAATTTTTTTGGTGGCGATGAATCTGTGTGCTTCCATTGAGCTGACTGGTGCTTTGTCTCTGGATTGAAAAATGGCACCCACGTCTCATCCATTGTCACAACCGATGAAAAGAAAGTCCCATTCATGCTGTCGTTGTGCGTCAAGATTGCTTGGCAACATGCCAAATGGGCAGCCATGTGGTCGTCCGTCAGCATTCGTGACACCCACCTGGATGACACTTTTCGCATTTTCAGGTCGTCATTCAGGATTGTGTGCACAGAACCCACAGAAATGCCAACTCTGGTGGCGATCTGTTCAACAGTCATTCGGCGATCCCCCAAAACAATTCTCTCCACTTTCTCGATCATGTCATCAGACCGGCTTGTGCGAGCCCGAGGTTGTTTCGGTTTGTTGTCACACGATGTTGTGCCTTCATTAAACTGTCGCACCCACGAACGCACTTTCGACACATCCATAACTCCATCACCACATGTCTCCTTCAACTGTCGATGAATTTCAATTGGTTTCACACCACGCAAATTTAGAAAACGAATGATTGCACGCTGTCCAAGTAAGGAAAACGTCACCATTTTAAGTATTTAAAACAATTCTCATTCACGCCGCTGGCGGTAAAATTCCATCTGCCGTACGGTGCTGCCATCTCTGGGACGTATTGACAATGAACACGGCCTCATTTTAAAACTATGCGCATGTTTCTATCTCTTTCCAGTCCGGAGAAAAAAAAATCGGAGGTCTTAGAACTTGAATGCACCTCATACTACTGTGCTGTTAGGGTTGCGTGGATGACAACCAGGAGGTCCTGCTACGAAAAGAAACAGCGCCCCTGACCATCATTCCTGGTTGTCAGGCTGTGAGGTGGGTGACAGTTGGGTTGATATCTCACCACTGTCCGAGGTGTCTACAGAGAAGTTTTCGAAATGGAATCTCGTTGACTGGACTAGAATTGCCTTCAGTGATAAATTACACTTCGAATTGAGCGCTGATGACCGACGAAGAACTGGAAATGGCGCGGACATTAGTTGCTGACCAACTTGACTGTCACTTGCCATATGGCCTGACAACCAGGTGTGATGAACCAGTAGTGCCATTTCTTTTCATAGCAGGACCCCTTTGTTTGTCATCCGTGACACCCTTGTAGCACAGCGTATGTCAACGATATTCTACGCCCCATTTTGTTGCCCTTCATTGCGAGACATCCTGGGCTTACAATTCAACAAGTTAATTCCCGCCCACACACGGCGAGAGTTACTACTGATTGTCTTTGGGCTTAAACAAACCCTACCTTGCCCAGCAAGGTCGACTGATCTTATTTATCTCTCCCAAACTGAGAAGTGTGGAGCATTATAGACATGGTCCTCTAACAGCTCGAGATTTTGGCGACCTTACGCGTAAATTGGACAGAATTTGTCACAATATCACTCAAGAGGACATCCAACATCTCTATCAATCAATGACAAGCCGAACACACGCTTGCATAAGGACCGGAGGTGGACCAATGCGTTATTCTGAAACTCCTCCTGAATAAATCATTCAATTTTTCTGAAATGTTAATCATTTGTTTGTCAGTACATAATATCTGCCGAATTTCCGTCCCATTCGGATAATTCCTTCATGGAGCGTGATTTTTTGTCTTAGAGTGTGTACAATTCGTCTATATACTGGCATTTATGCCCTTATAGTGGTAGTCCCACAAGACTGGGGCAAACAGTTGGCTGTGGCCTTAAAGAAGGAACAATTTCAGCATTTGCCTGAAGTACCTCAGGAAACCAGCGAAAACCTAAATTAGGAAGGCTGGATGTAGAATGGAGTCTTCATCCTCTTCAATACCTGTTTGAAGTAACAATCTCATTCGGTTTATTCGTAGTGTGCAACAGTTCTACAGAGGAGTTACCAATAAGTAACAATACAAAAGGTAGTGTTACAATGGTCATTAATTTCTCACTACTGAACACTGCAGGCAATAAATACTGGTACACATTATTTTGCAATTTAACACTACATACGTACATTATCAGCTAATATCAGTACCATAGCGACGATGTATGGTTTTCATTTTGTGTTCCTCAACTATCAATTTGATTGCTTGTAAAATTGCATCAGGTTTCCATCGTAATGAATGAGATGTTGAGCTGACAGTCCGTAGCTCGTATTCGGGGTGGAAGGAGGACCGGTAAAAAGTGGTTAGCGTCACTGTCTCTATTTTGCGGGGTCCTAGGTTCACTTTATAGCCGCATCAGAGATTTTATACACTCCGAAACTTATTGTTCATGTTGTCCGATTCGTTTCATCTTATTTCACCTCCATCGGGTCGCGAGGCTCCGAAGTGGGATTAAATGGAGAGGCTCTCACCAGGTAGCCGAAGAGTCCGGGGTCTCCCGGCCAGTAATGCCATACGATCATTTCATTTTTTTTGAGCTGACTACAAAAATACGTGGGTGAAACAGAACTCAATACAAAAAACCACTGCGGTGATGTTAAGAAGAGACTGAGGTTGCTCCTATCTCAATAGAGGAAAAAAACTGAAGTGAGCAAGAGGTCTGGCAGTGCTATAGTGCACAAACCGAACTGGTACTTAGATTGGCTGTTTAACCACGGCCGACAACTACATCCGTGGTTTGAAAACTCGAGAAAGATAGTCAGTCAACTAATCTTGATGATTATCCGTCTTTTTTCCGATTTATATAGGTATCGATCTTTCCTCTTATCGATCTAATGTCGTTCCAAACAATCGATATTCGATGAGTGTGTTGTGTTAATGTGGTTGCCGAAAGCCGGCGTGAGTTGTAGGGACTCTTTTTGTGTAAGCATTGTTGAGGATGACTACGTTGTTGAGATCTGCACGCTTTGCTAGGTGTTTTACCAGTGCCGTGCGAGGTTTGCCTCTGAAACACGTTAGAAAAGATGGCACACAAAGTTCCAGCACCGTGAACTACTACATCAACAGCCAGTTCGCAAGGCATGTAACATGTTTACATGATGCACAATGTCTAGAGGAATATGTCAAAATGTGAAATTTCTTGATTATCTTTTATGTATAATGTAGATTTAGATTAATCTCTCTGCTTAAAGGAATGGATTGATGTATATGAAATCAACACGATTTATAAAACGTACAGTTTATTAAAACCTGTCTTCGTTCAATGAATTGTTGGGTATCGCACATTTAAAAGCCGTAAGCCCCTATCCGCTATGACTAATAGTTACATATACTCGTTGGTGTTTATATCAAACTCATCAAATATTTTGGCAATAAGCACTTAACTGTTGCTGTTGTAAATGTATGCACACACACATGAGTTACTAAGAAAACTAATGGTACCATATTACTAAACAGTTCACTGCCTTGGCCTTGTTTCTGTCCAGTGTTTGGAAAACATTAAAAATGAAACAAATGTGAAAGTAACCATCCTGTGCGTTTATATCATTTTCGTTACTGTATTTTGCTTCAATTTTTATACTCGCTTAAGGCAGCCACTAAACTTTTTGTTTGTAACACTTCTTGCCCGAATGAATTTTGGCGCCGAATCTTCCGTATTTTTTGAGTTTTGACTGCCACTACGTGATTTCTACTTCTTATTCTGGTGAATCTGTATCAGATGTGCAATTACATTTTACAGTGATAATTTATGATCACAGTGAGTTTCTGCGTTATTCTTCCACCTTCTCCATAGTGGGATGGATCATTTGTTGTGTATTATGATGATGAATATCAGAAGTTTTCTTTTCCAGTGGCTTGTGAAGTAGAAATATATGCTTGCAGGTGATTTGTTAAATTTAATTTTTATTGCTGATCAGAGAAGTTTTGATTTTGTTGCAGCGTCCTTCACCAGAATTTGACTGATGGTATGACAACGTCAGTAAATAATATCCACCTTGTAAAAGTAGGCTTTTACCATTCTGTGCCCTCATCCTAATTGACAACATACACATGCCACATTTGTTTACACTATGCAGTTTACATTAACTGCTAGTGAATCATCTGGGTTGTACAGTTGTGGTCTATGGGACTTGGTTGTTTCATAGACCTCAGTCATACAAAATGTAAGATTCACCAGCAACTAAAACAACCAATAACAGCCTCCATTCTATGATCAGCATAAATTAAACTGTTAAGCTTAAGAAACATTATTCAAACCTCGCAAAGAAACAAAACTGTGCCAAAAGAAATGTTTGATATGTGTCGTTGGCTTTGGGCAGTGACGTAATGTTAATGGCTGCTGTTACATGATTTGATGCATATATTCACATTTTTGTTGTTAGTTGGTGAAGCTGTCCTCGATGAATGTAAAAGCATAAAAAACTGGTTGTGATGGCAGACTGATTTATGGCTTTGTCTGAGGTATAAGTTAGGTTGGAAGAAAACAATTTGCTTGTGAGTTGGTGAAGCTAATAAGTGTGAAACTAAATAAATGTGCTTGTGGTGCCAGACTGATCTGTAGCTTAGCCTGTTTGATAAAATCGCAGAAATAACATCACGCTATATAGTAGTCGCTGTAATGTTTACTGTGTTTGTCACATGTCCTGTGTTGCTGTTCAAAGCCGACACTCGTCTCGTACATTCCTCTATGTTCAGAAAACCTTTCCAAGCAGTGGTCTCAACCTACTTAATGGGCCCTTTCTCCCAGGTGAGTTAACGCAATGGTTAACTTACTATATTGTATTCAGAAGGATGATGCTTCAAATCTATATCTAACTGTCCAGATATAAGTTTTCTGTTGTTTCCCTACTTTGCTTAAGACAGATTTCAGAATGGGGCCCTTGAAGAGGTGACGGCTGAATTCCCTGTCCCTCCTATATTCGAGGTTGTGGTCTTGACTGACACGAAATGATACAAGCCACAGATGACACTTTTGTAATTGATATGTTAGCAGAGAACCATGATCACAAAGTTATACGTCTTCCATTGTAGTGCTGCCATTATGATGCTGTGAAACTTGTCTGGGTTCAAATAGAAGCAGATGTCGTGAAGTGAAATAAAACCTTTACATTGCCAGGGATAGAGAGGCTGGTAAGTGCGCTGTCAGACAAATAATGCCAGGCGATTGGAAGAATGTCAGAACCACAATCTGAAAGAGATTGCAATGTTGAACATAGAAGAAGGCATAAGAGATGAATCCATACAAAATATCGTGGTATGGGGACCACTGAAGCAAAGTTACTTGAGCTTGTGTGGATGTCATGAGAAATGATGAACCAGATGATCTTGGGGTTTCAGTTCTCCCTCTTTAAAAATAAAAGTAATGTCTTCATTTGATATGTTATACGTAACATTTGTGCATTGTGCTGTGCCTTGTTAATGTTGAAAGTTTGTTCGTGTGTGTTTGTTTAAGGAGCCAAACACTGTTGGCTTATGAGAAATAAACATTTGATCAAAAATTACAGCTCTCCATAGAATGCTGCACTGAATCGTATGGCATTGTTAGGCTCTGTAGCCCTGGCTGCCAAATGGTGGAAGGGGAAGGTCTGTCACCCTGCCCCACCAGTTGCTGGCCCACTGCACTTCATTTCAAATATTGGCAGCTGTGCTGCCAGCTGTCAGAGCTCCCATCTTTCTGTACGGATTATAGCTGGATATGAGACCTTACTGCCTACTAGCCTGCATTTCTTATGGTGTGGATCATGCTACTATACTCTGTATTTAATGGAGCACAGTCTTGTACCAACCAGGCTATGTTTACAGCACAACCACCCCTTCAGCATCCTGGATCCAGAATATCATTGTGGAGTAACAAGCTGCCGGACTAGGCCTATATACAGTTTGCTTGCCAAAGTGGGGATATTTCCTCTTCAGTTCAGGCAGTACCAGCTCTTGCACACATACACACTTGCCATATGATAGTTTCCTTATCATCTGAGTTTTGAAATTCGTTTTTCGTACAGTGCCCTCAGGTGTGTTTCCCAGTTGGAATGCACTTTGCGACCTTCTACTGGGACCTCCACCTATCCCCTTTATAATGTGCTCCCTGTGTATTCCCATGCACTCCTTGGTTAATATTAAAATTTTTCTTAAGTTTGACCTTTCCGTGTCTGTTCCTCTCGGTTCTTCAGAAGTATAAGGATGTACCATCAATTACATTGGCAGCTCTGAAACCCTATATAATTATTTTCAGGGACAGTATTGTTCCTGGGAACACTTGGTGTTTTTACAGCAGAGCTAGCTTTCATGAAACTTGCTGGCAGATTGAAACTGTGTGCCAAATTCGGACTCGAATCTGAGACCTTTACCTTCGGCAGGCAAAGGTTGACTGAACTAGCATGCCTCATAGTACTCCCACACAGGTTTCCTACCACCACTACCTCATCTCCTACTCTACAAACATCTGATAGCTGTTAACAGAGCTCTATGTTTTATTTAACAGACCTCTCTCGACCACTCATTTATTTGCAGTGGCTGAGTGAGCAGTCCTCAGGCTATTACTGGGTGCTACTTTTTGGTCATTCCATGTCAAATCATCCGGGTCATGGCACTCATGTGTGAGGTATCATGTTAAAACTTTGTACACTTGTTTGATATATAATGTCATGGATTTTTTCCAATTTTTATAATAGTATCTTAATTATATTCATAGTAAGGAAATCAAGTGTAATGTGCTGCACAATTCATTTGAAAATTCTGAAACTAATTTAAAATGACCAGTTTCGATACAGTTTATTCTAAAATTATGGAACATGCATTGTAGGTTTGTCATAAGCTGAGATGTAATAGATTCACGTAAAAATTATTGGTAAAATATAAATGTGGTTATTTTTATTTAATTAATTTTTGAAAAGAAAAAAAAATTTTTTTTTCTTTCAAAGTTCCCACATTATGAAATGTAACGATTTTTGTACATGTTCCACAAACAGCGCACATCTTACAGAAAAAAAAAAGAAACTGAAGATGGAGAAATGAGAGGCTATAATATTCTATTTAGAAGACTGAAAAGAGAACAAACTAATCAGTACCTCTGTTTCTAACAAAGAAGTGCAACAGCAAACAGAAGAGTGTCTTCGGATCTAAATTTCGTCTTTTTAACAGGAAAAAATAAAAAAACAATTAAACTATAATATGAAGTGCTTCGTGAAAGATAATGACATGGCACAAAATGTAAATTTGTTCAGGAGAGTGCATTGTAAGTTGTGATTGCCTGTTTTGATATATATATACCAAAAATCATATATATATATATATATATGAATATAATAGAGGGAAACATTCCACGTGGGAAAAATCGACCTGCCAGCGCTTTTGTTTGGCAAAAAAAAAAAAATTTAATATATATATATATATATATATATATATATATATAAAGATGATGAGACTTACCAAACAAAAGCGCTGGCAGGTCGATAGACACACAAACATACACACAAAATTCTAGCTTTCGCAACCAATGGTTGCCTCGTCAGGAAAGAGGGAAAGACAAAAGGATTTGGGTTTTAAGGGAGAGGGTAAGGAGTCATTCCAATCCCGGGAGCAGAAAGACTTACCTTAGGGGGAAAAAAGGACAGGTATACACTCGCGCACACACACACACACATATCCATCCGCATACACACATACACAAGCAGACATTGAAACATTCCATGTGGGAAAAATATATCTAAAAGAAAGATGATGAGACTTATCAAATAAAAGCGCTGGCAGGTCGATAGACACACAAACATACACACAAAATTCTAGCTTTCGCAACCAACGGTTGCCTCGTCAGGGAAGAGGGAAGGAGAGGGAAAGACAAAAGGATTTGGGTTTTAAGGGAGAGGGTAAGGAGTCATTCCAATCCCGGGAGCGGAAAGACTTACCTTAGGGGGAAAAAAGGACAGGTATACACTCGCGCACACACACACATATCCTGTGCTTAGTCTTGCACAACAAAGCGGAAATTTTCATTGAAGTCCATCAACATTAAAGAACTTGAAGATTTTCTTTCCTCATTTTCAAATAATTACACTGAGATTTTGCAATTAAGGAATGAGGCGCAAGTTTCTCTGGATTCTTTACCAACAATTAACAAATTTGTAATGGAACCAAGTGCATCCTATCCATTGAAACCCACCGGCTGTATTAAACTTTTTTGTCAGGCTCAAAATCTTATATCTGATTTTACAGATATTCGTGAAGGAGGGATGTAGGACGACGTTTGTCACAGAGATGAAGCATACAGGTTCTGTGATTAATGTTGCAAGTTATTACTCCCATTTAGATAATTGTAGTTAAAGAAAGATTAATGGTATGTAGTAGCAACTGAATATTTTGATGAATGGTGCACACACAAACAGAAATGAGTACCAGATGCTCCTGCTAGTACACACTGTTTCGACCTGTTCATTTACATTTTTCCTGCCACTCACTTTGTTTTTCTTTCCTGACATTATTCAAGAGTTTTTATCATACAAATAGAAATTTGTTATTCTGTCAGCTGTTTCCTCTGGTAATATTGGTACGTGCCTCACATACCAAATTTTCAGAGACTTGCAACATTTCACGTACTTGTTGTTGAGCACAAGCCTCTGGCACAAGAGTCAAAAGTTGACTACTTGCTGGATTATTGGAATGTTTCAGTTTCTCTTTTATTTGTTCCATTAATTTCTCAAAGTGGATTACTGTCTCTTCATGTTCATAGTTTTCTTGCTCGTATTTCTTAATTCGACATTGTATAACATGAATATTTGTTTTGTAATGCCTCTGTTACAGATTCCAGTATATGTTTAGCCGGAGACAGTCCCAAATTTGTTAAACTTGTGTCTACTTTATTTATTTATTTTTTAGAGGCTAGATAGAACAAGGGGTGTTTGAGAAGTCCATGCAAAGTCCTTGAGATAGCACCACTGGCATGTATTGAGGTTATGTTTAGTTAGTAGCATCTGTGGATAGAATGCACAACAAGTTTCAGCCATATTGGTCTATTTCTTTGTGTTTGGCATTTGCGTGAATCAAGGAAGTCAAGTGATTGTCAAAAAATGGGCGATAAAGAATTTTGTGTGGTGATTAAACATTAGCTTATGAAAGGCAGTACACCTCAGGAGACTAAAAAGAAGATTAATAAACATTACAGTGACTGCACCTTTGATTAGAACAGTTTATAAGTAGTCTCAAAATTTTCGGAGTGGCCTTATGGGCTCAAGTTATGCTGAACGTTCTGGACACCCTGTTGAGGTTATGACTCCAGAAATCATTGACAAAATCCATGATATGGTGATGGATGGCAGAAGAGTTAAGGTGCATGAGATTGTTAGTGCTGTGGGCATCTCGAATGAACATGTACATAATATTTGGCATAAACGTTTAGACATGAGAAAGCTATCCGCAAGGTGGGTTCCACGATTGCTCACACTTGACCAAAAACGGAATTGTGTGAAGTGTTGCAAGGATGGTTTGCAGCTGTTCAGGAAGAATCCGCTGGACTTTATGGGTCGTTTCGTCACTGTGGATGAAACATGTATACATTACTATACTCCTGAGACCAAACAACAATCTAAACAATGGGTTACCAAGGGAGAATCTGCACCAAAAAAGGCGAAGACCATTCCTTCAGATGGAAAGGTTATGGTGACTATCTGGAAAAGGGTAAAACTATTACAGGTGCACATTATTCATCGTTATTGGACCATTTGAAAACTAAGCTGCAAGAAAAACGCTGGCGATTGGACCGCAAAAAAGTCCTTTTCCATCATGACAATACATCAGCACACATCTCAGCAGTTGTCGCAAAATTAATGGAAATAGGATTCCAACTCATTTCGCATCCCCCCTATTCTCCAGACTTGGCTCCCTCGGACTACTATTTGTTCCCCAATTTGAAGAAATGTCAGGTGGGACAAAGATTTTAATCAAACGAGGAGATGATTGCAGAAAGTAATAGCTATTTTGCAGACTTGGACAATTCCTATTATTCGGAAGTGATCAACAAATTAGCACAGTGTTGGACTAAGTGTATAAGTCTAAAAGGAGACTATGATGAAAAATAAAAAAGGTTTACCCCAAACACGTGAGTAGTTTTTATTTTTGCATGGACTTTTCAAAGTCCCCTCGTTCCAGTTCCACTGGTATCCTCTGAAGAAATTACTTCATTTACTTATATTCTGTAACCGTCCTTCTGCAAGTTGGACATTGTTTGTTTTTTTACTCCTGAAAGGGCCAGCAAATCGCTTTTCGTTTAGTGAGAGTCTTAGTAAATGTATTCCTTTGTGTTTAGAACATAAGCACACTTGATCTAATGTCAAAGATCACCATAATAATAACCCCTGCTCTTCTTCATTTAGTTCAGAATTAGTTGTCGGGGAAGCATCACATTAATGTGCAATGTAACATCTCTGAGAACATTCTCTGCTTGAGCAGCCTTCAATTATTTAACCTAGACATTATAATTATAGTCTTAATTTAGTAAAATAATATGCCAGTATTTTTTCAGTCTGTTAATAAAAGCTTTGAAAGATGGAAAATTACGGATTTGTACAATACTGCTCAAGACTATCCATAGACTCACTAATGTATAGGGACATTATGAGCATTGATTACTTTCACAGGACAAAGAATGTTTATAACAGCAGAGGAATGTTGCCAACCTAATGAGAATAAATGGCATACGATAAAATTGTAAATTTAAAACAATAAAAAATCTAGTTCTTCAGGCTTTTCTGGCGAGGCATTGTCACGTTGATTAATCAGGTTTCTGCCGGTAATTCGCGCCTTTCCTGCACGATATTTCAACTGCGTGGCTCGCAGTCTTCTTCAGTTGCTGTCCAATACGGATTTCAGTGTGGAATGAGTCTGGAATTTACACCTGTGTTGTGCTAAGCATTCCCTCTGCGGTTCGCACCATGCCTGGCACTCTGCCCACGGTTTGCGCCGACCAGAAGCAATGGCTGTAGCATTTTCTTATAGCCGCAGCTGTCCCGAACGCTGTGTGCATACTTTTTGGTTATTATCCGTTGTCACTATAGCTGAATTAAGTTCTGAATGGCATCCAAGCTGCACTAGATATTTTATCTTCCAATTGTCGTCATTTGAGACCTTCTATGAATTAGGACATTCTGTTACTGTGGTTTGCCGTGTTAGGCGTTCTGATCAAGGTTCTTGCCCCCCAGGGGAGGCGGCAGTGTTATTTTCAGGCTGATTATGTTCAGATTGTCGCTCGCGACTCGTAAGAAAGTCCTCAGGCATTGTGTCTGTTATCTGACGCACCATTTCACGTACGTCCTTTGTTACATGTACTGAACTGTTATCTCTAATTCCATCTTTATACTTGTGTCCCTTGGGGTGTGGATGTTGCCTACATTGCGTCTTCAGAAGATCGAGTGCTGGGTTCCAAGACGAGCTCAGCTGGAAACCGGTGTCCCGGTTAATGAGATTCTCCTCGACCTTAATCTCAATAGATTCTTTGATGACACTGTCCCAGTATCTTGTTTGTGCTAAAATCATGCCATCATTATACAGGGCGTTTCAAAAAGAAAGAGCAGATTTCAAACATTTATTTCTCAAAAACTACAAATGATAGAAACACAATTCCAACGGTCCTTCACTCAATATGAGTACCAAATGTTACACAACAAATATCAAAACTGTACCTCAATATGAGCACCATTTGTTACACGACAAATATCAAACCGGTATCTCATTTCTTGCCACACACGACGCAACTGGTCTTTAGTTACCGAATTCACGGCCGCAACAATTCGATGTCGTACCTCTTGAAGAGTAGCGGGCATAGGTGGGACATAAACACAGTCCTTTATGTACCCCCACAAATAAAAATCGCAGGGAGTAAGGTCTGGTGACCTGGGAGGCCACAGACGATGACATTGATCTTGTGCTCCTGCTCTTCCAATCCACCGTCCTGGAATGGTGTTATTTAGGTACCGTCGTACAGGTTCAGAGAAGTGTGGTGGGGCGCCATCTTGCATGAAGATGAAGTGATTTGAATCTTCCTGAAGTTGAGGAAATAGCCAGTTTTCTAACATGTCCAGGTAAATGGTTCCTGTGATAGTTTTCTCCATGAAAAAGAAAGGTCCATAAACTTTGTTTACCGAAATTGCACAAAAGACGTTAACCTTTGGTGAGTCTCTTTCATGTTGAATAACGTCCCTCGGAGTTTCACTCGCCCAAATTCGTACGTTATGCCGATTAACTTTACCAGAAATGTGAAACGTTGATTCATCTGAAAAAATTAATCGTTCGGCAAAATTGTCCTCTTCCATGTCCTGTAGAATTGCAGTTGAAAATTCGAACCTTTTGTTGTGGTCGTCAGGACGCAATGCTTGCAATAACTGCAGTTTGTACGGCTTCATGTGCAGACGGTTACTCAGAACGCGCCATACCGTTGTTTTAGACATGTTTAGTTCGTGACTTGCCCGTGTCGTGGATTTTCTAGGGCTCCTTTCGTAAGCTGCACGGACACGCTCGACATTTTCATCCGATGTGCGTGGACGACCCGTGCTTTTTCGCTTGCAGATGCAACCATCTTCTACGAATCTGTGATGCCACTCATAAATTTGCTTATGACGAGGCGGCTGTTTGTTGAATTGACGGCGGAATGCACGTTGCACACCAACAATGGACTCTAACTTTGCAAATTGCAGCACACAAAATGATCGTTCCTGTGGTGTCGTCGCCATTTTCCTACAAACAAACGCCAGCGCCACTGCGGATTTGCATGGAACTTCTGCGCGGACCATTGAAAAACTTTGAACCTTTCTCTGACAAGAAACGTTTGAATTGTGTTTCTATCATTTGTAGTTTTTGAGAAATAAATGTTTGAAATCTGCTCTTTCTTTTTGAAACGCCCTGTACTTTATAGAATGATTGAGTTGTAAACAATTCTTGGCAATCGCTGCCTTGGTCGCCTGTCTCAGTCTAGTGTGCCTTGGTGTCCTTTGCACCTGATGTCAATGGTCTTGGTCATCTGGTCGATGTATGCCATATCACATTCACATGGCAAGTGGGAAACACCTGGTTTTGTAGATGCAGGTCATCCTTCACACTCCATAGCAGAGCCTTAATCTTGGTGGGTGGATGTAGCACACTTTTAATGTTACGTTTGAGGAGAATTCCGTTGATTTTGGCAGATAGCGTCCCAACATATGGCAAATGTGCAACCTTCTGCGTTTCTTCTTGTATCTCTTCAGGAACCGCTGGTGGGGGAACAGGGCGCATTGCCTTTGGAACATTTTGAGAAGAGTGTCTGCTTTTGTAGAACACAGATTTTAGATGTTCTATCTCCGTCACCAAATTATCCGGATCTGACAGAGTTTGTGCCTGGTGAACCAGTGTTCTGAGTACACCGTTTTTCTGGGCCGGGTGGTGGCAACTGCTAGCTTGCAGGTACAAGTTGATGAGAGTGGGTTCGCGGTAAACACCATGACGGAAGTTACCATCTCCCTTCCTCTTAACTAGTACATCTAGGAAAGGGAGTAGTCCATCCTTCTCCAATTACATGGTGAATTTAATATTAGGATGGCATGAGTTTAGGTGGTCCAAGAAAACATTGAGCTTTTCCCTCCCGTGGGCCCATATGACAAAGGTGTCATCCACGTATCTAAAACGGCATTTCAGTTGATGTGGGACCAATATAAGTATGTCCTCCTCAGTCTTTCCATAAAGAGGTGGGCCACCACTGGTGAGAGCAGGCTGCCCATTGCTACCCATACCGTTTGCCCGTAGAATTGACCCTCATATAGGTAGTTCGTCAAAGTCAGTATGTGTCTGAATAAGTCCAGGAGAGCACCATCGAACTTTTCTTCAATCAGCTCAAGTAAATCATTCAGTGGTACAGGAGTGAACAGGGAGACCACGTCGAAACTGACCATAATGTCAGAGACCGAGATCCATAGCTGCCTGAGGCATTGTAGGAAATCCTCTGAGTTGCGAATGTGATGGGCACACTTCCCCACGTATGGCGAGAGCATCTTTTTAAGGTGTTGAGCAGTGGAAGGCCAGTTTCCTTTAGAAGAGCCCTGGTCTTCTTATCCACCTTGTGTGTGGGGTCCCTTTCTATTGGCCTGCATGCCGTGTCGTCTAGAAGTTGTCGCACCTTACTGTCATAATCTGCCTTCCGTAGGACGATGGCCGCATTCCCCTTATCTGTTGGTAACACCACAATGCTGTCATCTTCTTGGAGTTGTTTGTGCGCCTACCTCCCGTCACTGGAGATGTTTGATTTGGGCAGCTCGGTTTTAGTGAGCGCCATAAACGTCTTTTGCCGGACTTCTTCAGCCTCACTGGCAGGAAGTTTCAGGGCCACTTGCTCCACTGCACTTACGAAGGCCACAACAGGAATATTTCTGTGGGTAAGTGCAAAATTGAGACCCTTGCTCAATACTTACAAGGTAGTTGCGTCCAATTCCATCTCACTCAGGTTGACGACATTGCGAGTGTTCTCGTTCTGTTGCACCTTGTGAAGATGTTGAAACTTGGCTAGTTGGCAGCCCAATAATTTCTGCCTCGTGCACTCCGCTAGTTACGAAGAGTTGCCATCAACTCGGTCCCAGTCATGTCTGGTTAGAGAATTTGCTATAAAAACGTGTAGAGGCAGCAACTCTCTGGATATCGCATCAAGTTGGTGGCGCATGTCACGTACTCTCTTCCTAACCAATGCTAAGCTCACTCAATGTTTAATTCTGTTGGCCGCTCTGGATTTGACGTGATGTTTAATTCTAGCAAAGACTGGAACCACGTCGTTTTCTCGTAATCGCAGCATGAAACAGAGAACTGAACAGTCTTCCCTTCCTTTGTCTAAGCTTGTCCAGCTTTCTAATATTTAAATACATATCCTGCCCGTAGAGTCTTCTAATGTAATACTTCAGGCTTTCCCAGCGAGACATTGTCAGGTTGATTAATCGGGTTTCTCCGGTAATTCGCGTCTTTCCTGCACGATATTTCAACTGTGTGACTCGCAGTCTTCTTCAGGTGCTGTCCGATACTGATTCCAGTGGGGAACGAGTCCGGTATTTATGCCTACATTGTGTCAGGCGTTCCCTCTGCAGTCGGCACACATCGCGGACAGAGCACCAGGCACGGTGCGGACTGCAGAGGGCACGCCTGATACAATGCAGGCATAAATAACGGACTCGTTCCACACTGGAATCAGTATCGGAGAGTACTTGAAGAAGACTGTGAGTCACGCAGTTGAAATATCATGCAGGAAAGACGTGAATTATTGGCAGAAATCTGATTAATCAACATGACCATAAAGAATCTCCTATACTTCATAACTGGAGTGCATTTTTATTATTAGTGTTATTGTTGATCATTGATCAGTGTCTACTGTTGGTAAATTTTTTCTCCCAGTGAAACGTTTTCACAACAAGGAAATATTTCCAATATTTTCAAAATGTAGATAACTTTATGTACATCACTGTTTATATTTCATTTGTGTCAATAAACTACAGTAAACTGATAGAAACCACAAAAAATCAGGAATATTTGTTTTTCAGAATATTCATTGCAGAATCACTTGTGTGAGAAATTATTAAGTGAAACTGAAAAGTTTTGGCAGCTAAAAATTTTTAAGTCAGCAGTTAGTAACATTATGTAAAAACCACAGTTATTACTATCAGGGTGTGAATGAAAATTGATTTCGTTGTACCCACAAACTGTTTACTGCAGTCAACTGTTTTTTATTGAGGCATTTTCAGTATTGTCTTTTATTTCTCCGAATTTTTTCCCCTGTGGTGTCTACATTCATTCCTAATGATACTGTAAAAGTTCGAACAAATTTCAAAAGTGGCAACTTGGAGAAAAATGAATTGATTGGTAGGCAGTGGTTTTATATCATCTTTATAAAAACAAGCAATGTAAGACAAAAGAAATGAATCTCTCTGTCCGTTAGGAAGTGGCTTTCAAAGACCGCAGTATCTTCTTTCATTTTGGGGGGGGGGGGGGGGGGGGTGAGATCAATATTCTACTGCAAAAATTATGGACAATTTTCAGATCTGTCATAGGGATTCCTAAACTTTAGTCACACAAAATTTGTGGATGATTTGACATGTAATGACCCTTATGTCACCCTAAGGTATCTATTATTTACGGTATTCTCTCTGACCGTAGTCATACTTGCTGCTAAGTTGTCTTTCTCTTGATCCCGAGTCATGTGTAAGACCTCTACTCCTCTCTTGTCAATGAGACGTATGCTGCTTGTCTCTCTCCTTCTGTTCTTTCCGGAAGAAATCCATTGCCCCTTGTCATCTCCACATCTATAATGCTGGATTAGTCCATGTTTTTATCATATGTAATGAACTACCTATACATTGTGGTTGTGGAGCTGTACTGACAGTAGCCTCAGCCAGATGGAATGTCCACTTCTGCAAGTACCCTACACCAATCCAGGTCCTCTCCATTCTTTGCCTCTAATTTTGGCAGGTGATGTATGGACAGTTGAACTGGTTCTTTGCTTTGTCTGAGGAAGTGACTTATTCTCAGATCTAATGTTTGAAACTGCTTTTGGTATGGGGTTGTCGGGGTGTCTTCAGCTGCATGCTGAGCTAAAGATTCTCAACCCTACCTCCTCCACAATCACACTTTTGCACTGTCTCTAATTACTTTTAGATGTGCTTAGCCCTTTTTTGTGCCACACACTATTTTAGTTTATTTAGAGTGCTCCTTCAAAAAGCACACTGGGGAAAGTAAGACAAAAGGATTCCTTATCCTTGATTTTAGCTGATCATGAGAAATAGTTGAACAGTTTTTTCTGTTTCTTTCAAGGGAGTGGGCTTTATTCCCATGTGTCACACTTTAATTATATCGGATGAGATGGGTTTGGGAAGGACATCTGCTGAATGCT